>NC_045549.1:70262027-70362027 GCF_009769535.1 Thamnophis elegans | reverse complement strand
TGTACAATGAAATTGAATGAAATATTCTCTGGAGGGCAATGTAGGCCTGAAGTGGAATGAGTGGCAAATCTTCAGATGATAATTAAGTGACTCTTTAAAAGGTTGCATAAAGAGAATGACATTCTATGTTCTATGGATCAATCATTCTGGAGGTCAAATTTTTAGCAACAGGAAAGGGAAGAGAATTTGAGCAGCTGAAGTGAATGATGGGCTTTAAAACCTGGCTTTGCTAGACCGGATCAAGAGAGCTTTGGAGAATTGGGTAGCTTATTGGATCTAAGACATTTTAAAGTTATTATAATTTGACTGAATTAGACTATTTGACAAGGGACAAAGTAGCAGAATTAACCAATAATTGCATCTTATGGGCAGAGCTAAAGCCACTGCACACAACATGGATTGACACATAAATCCATATCTGTCAGAAAACTCATCCTGGATGGATGGATGGATGGATGGATGGATGGTGAGAGAGTGAGAAAGAGAACAAGAAAGATGCAAGAAAGAGAGAGAAGTGGAAAAGGAAAGTAAAAGAAAGAAAGAGAAAGAAAGAAAAAAAGAAAGAAAGAGAAAGAAAGAAAAAAGAAAGAAAGAGGAAGGGAGGGAGGGAGGAAGGAAGGAAAGAGAGACATAGGGAGGGAGGGAGGGAGGGAAGGAAGGAAGAAAAGAAGCCACGTAAACTGGATTGGGGAAACCGTAGGTTTCTATAGTAAAAAGACAGACAGACAGACAGACAGACAGACAGACAGACAGACAGAAAGAAAGAAAGAAAGAAAGGAAGGAAGGAAGGAAGGAAGGAAGGAAGGAAGGAAGGAAGGAAGGAAGGGTGGGTGGGTGGATGGATGGATGGATAGAAGGAGGGAAAGAAAGAAAGAAAGAGAGAGAGAGAGAGAAGGAAGGAAAGAAAGAAAGAGGAAGGAAGGAAGGAAGGAAAGGAGGGAGGGAGGGAGGGAGGAAGCCACATAAACTGGATTGGGGAAACTAGGTTTCTATAGTAAAGAAAAAGAAAGAAAGAAAGAAAGAAAGATGGACATAAGGAAAGAGAAAAGAAAGGAAGGAAGGCAGGCAGGCAGACAGGCACATAAACTGGATTGGGGAGACCCTAGGTTTCTATAGTCAAAAAAGGAAGGAAGGAAGGAAGGAAGGAAGGAAGGAAGCTGGACAGAAGGAAAGAGAAAAGGAAGGAAGGAAGGAAGGAAGGAAGGAAGGAAGGCACATAAAGTGGATTGGGTAGACCCTAGGTTTCTATAGTCAAAAAAGGAAGGAAGGAAGGAAGGAAGGAAGGAAGGAAGGAAGGAAGGAAGCTGGACAGAAGGAAAGAGAAAAGGAAGGAAGGAAGGAAGGAAGGAAGGCACATAAAGTGGATTGGGGAGACCCTAGGTTTCTATAGTCAAAAAAGGAAGGAAGGAAGGAAGGAAGGAAGGAAGGAAGGAAGGAAGGAAGGAAGCTAGACAGAAGGAAAGAGAAAAGGAAGGAAGGAAGGAAGGAAGGAAGGCACATAAAGTGGATTGGGGAGACCCTAGGGTTCTATAGTCAAAAAAGAAAGAAGGAAAGAAAACCTTAAACACCGAGAAAGCAGGATTGTGATGTAATAGCCTCAGGGCTTAGAGAGGCTTTGCTTAGCAGGAGTTCATCATTGACCACTTGGTTTGTCTCAAATCCCCTCTTCTGAACAGATCGGCAGAAGCTCTTTTCTTACATCAGTTTCTCTTTCTCCTTAGCTGGCAGGCCGTGTCGAAATATGGAATGGAGTCAACTTGCCACGGCCAATTTGCCATGGCCAACTCGTCACCGGACAACTTAACAATTCAATTATTTAAAATAAATTCAAAATTAATTTAATTTCTGTTATTCACATTTCATCCCGTCCCTCCTTTTGCATCATTTTTTTTAAAAAAAAAAACTGGTTGTATTCCACCATTTCTTTGATGTTAGTGTAACTCTTGTCCTGCGGTGAATTGTCCTGCAGCAAGTTGAACAGCCATGGTTGAGTTGGCCGTGGTTGAGTTGGCCGTGGTTGAGTTGGCCGTGGTTGAGTTGGCCATGGTTGAGTTGGCCATGGTTGAGTTGGCCATGGTTGAGTTGGCCATGGTTGAGTTGGCCATGGTTGAGTTGGCCATGGTTGAGTTGGCCATGGTTGAGTTGGCCATGGTTGAGTTGGCCATGGTTGAGTTGGCCATGGTGAATTGTCATAGACCCATCAAAATAACAACTAGTCTGGAGCAGAGGGGGAATCAACTTAACTTCCCTACCAGTTCACAAAGTGAGCACAGGCGCCACCTCTGCACATGCGCAGGACCTTCTGTGCATGCGTACAGCGTCAAAAACAATGTGATTACATCCGGGCAGGTGGGGAGAGCCTAATACCAAGTGCGAATGCAAAGGGGGAATGCACAGCGAGGGGGGGAAATCCATGGCATTTCTGACTATCAGCTGCGCCGTGCGATTTAGATTAGCTAGAAAGCAAGAAATCCAATGATTCCAGCTACTGCAAATGGAGCATCACAGCTGATCGTTGGAAACACCAGTTCAGCCAAACTGGTAGCATATATTTTTTTTTTTTACTACCAGTTCGGATGAACCGATCCGAACCTGTAGCATTTCACCCCTGGTCTGGAGGCTCTCAGATTTCACCTATTTCTCCTTTCCTTGCTCCTATTCAGGCTTGCCCCTGGGTTAAGTAAAAGATCAGACTTCCAGGGGTTATCGTGAATTTATTTTTGGACTACCAAGGTTAAGTTAGAGATGTTCTTCCCCACTTCCTTTGATCCCTTCTGCCTTTTAGTTCAGGCATTTACTCCTTGAGCAAAGTTACACACACACACCAGTTTTTGAGCCATTGGGACTGGTTTTCGTTTTGTTTTCTCCTCTACCCCTCTACTGAATCAATCCCCTTTCAGCATAATAATCGAGTCTCCTCCCGAGCCATGGCCTGTAACTGAAAGAAGAGGACAAATGACAAACAAGCTTAACACAGGCAAAAAGTCCTTCCCCTAGAATTGAGTCCTGTGCTTTCCATTCAGTGAAGGCAACCGAGGAGATGAGCCAGATGGAAGAGAGCCAGGTGGCTTTAAAGAGCTCCTCTCCCTTGGCAAAATCGGGAGCTGAAAGGAATTCTCACTGGGCAGGTGGTCAAACATGGACCAAGCCATAAAGAAGGAGATAACGTGTTGGATGGATGCCTGCACCTTGCCCGATTCCAGCATTATTTCTGACGGCATTATGTTCCAGGGATTGGGAGGGAGGGAGGGAGGGAGGGAGGCCTTTAATGCATGTTTCTCTATTGAGGGTACGCAAGTGTGAAAAAGGAAGAGAACGAAATTACCCTCCTGGTTCCATCACGTTGAAAGTATTCGTGCAAAGCGCTCGTTATATCACCGTCTGCCTTATTAGCAGTGCAACTCTACCGTGGCTGCCGGTCACCTTTTAATGTTGTTGAGGACATGATCAAACAATATCTTCCATATTAATACTTGGTTTCTGTTTTTCTCGTTTGCCTGGAATCCACACTGTATATCAGACATTCATACGGTTGAGTGGGTCCAGAGCAGGGGTGGGTTCCTGCCAGTTCTAACCTCTTCTATAGAAGAGGTTCCACAAATCTACAGTGTCGTTTAGAACCGGTTCCAGCTTCCTCCCCCCCCCCACGCCCGTTTGCACATCATCAAGATGTAGAGCGAGAGGAGGAATTCTGGGAGTTGAAGTCCACAAGTCTTAAAGCTGCCAAGTTTGAACACCGCTGGTTGTTTTTTTTTTCCTAAAGGGTTAGGGGTGCAAGAGTCTTGTAACTTGACAGCTTTAAGACTTGCACACTTCAATGCCAGAGTTCTGAGCCAACATGACTGGAGGAGGAATTCTGGGAGTTGAAGTCCACAAGTCTTAAAGCTGCCAAGTTTGAACACCGCTGATTTTTTTTCCTAAAGGGTTAGGGGTGCAAGGGTCTTGTAACTTGACAGCTTTAAGACTTGCACACTTCAATGCCAGAGTTCTGAGCCAACATGACTGGAGGAGGAATTCTGGGAGTTGAAGTCCACAAGTCTTAAAGCTGCCAAGTTTGAACACCGCTGGTTTTTTTTTTCCTAAAGGGTTAGGGGTGCAAGAGTCTTGTAACTTGACAGCTTTAAGACTTGCACACTTCAATGCCAGAGTTCCTGAGCCAACATTTTGGTTGCTAAGCAAGAGTGTTGCTAAGTGAGTTTCACCACATTTTACAAGTTGGCCACGCCCACCCAGTCACATAACTGGCAATCCCTACATGGTATTGGACCTGGGTACTGGCAATCCCTACATGGTATTGGACCTGGGTACTCCTGCCATTTACCTCCCTACGACCAATTAGATCCCACAGATTAGGCCTCCTCCGAATACCATCTGCTAGCCAATATCGACTGTCGACCCCTCGGGGGAGGGCCTTCTCTGTGGCTGCTCCGGCCCTCTGGAATGATCTCCCCATGGAGATCCGGACCCTCACCACCCTTCAGGCTTTCCGCAAAGCCATTAAGACCTGGCTGTTCCGACAGGCCTGGGGCTGATGAGTTCCCAGCCCCACTTGAATTGTTGCAACTCTTGCTTTGTTTTTAACTTGTTTTGTCTTTTGTCTGTTGTTTGTATTCCCCCCCCCCTTGTTTGTTAGCCACCCTGAGTCCCTCGGGAATAGGGTGGCATATAAATGGAATAAACATTTCCAAACAAACATTTCCAATTCACTCCCACCTGGTCCCATGGCCGGCAAGCCACTCCCACAAAGCTGGCCACACCTACAGAAGAGGTTCTAAAAATTTTTGAAACCCACCACTGGTCCAGAGGTACTTCACGAGAGGAGCACTCCACTCCTCTACTCACAATAGAATTCCCAATGCCACTAGACTTGAAATTTTGGGTTTGGACAATCTGGAATTGTGCCGCCTGCGGTATGATCTAAGCACAGTACACAAAATTGTCTGCTACAACATCTTAACTGTCAATGACTACTTCAGATTCAATCTCAATAATACACAAGCAAACAATCAATACAAACTCAAGGTAAACTGTTCAAAACTCGACTGCAGAAAATACGACAGAGTGGTCAAAACCTGGAATGCTCTACCTGACTCCATTGTTACATCCTCTAACCCCCACAGCTTCAACCTTCAATGATCTACCATGGACCTCACCCCATTCCTAAGAAGTCCATAAATGTGGCGTGCATAACTGTACCAGCATCCCTGTCCTACTGTCCCCATTTATTTGTATTCATTTCTTTCATTCGTGTCCGTGTTTATATTAATGCATGCTATCCTGTACATATTTGACAAACTCATAAATACAAATACAAAAATACTTCCACTCAAGTGAAAAGGATTGGAAAAGCAAATTTCTAATTTGTAAAGGTGGGAAGCCCTGTTGCCCTTTCAGCAACTCTCTAAATATTTTCCTCTTCTGGTTTCCTATCAAGGAACGACATGAGAAAAACACAACAGCCCCCATGAGATAAAGAGAGATCCAACTTAGAAGTAAGGAGGATTTTACTTGGAATGAGAACAATTAAACAATGTATAGCTTGCCTCCAGAAGTTGTGGTTGCTCCATAAGTGGAGGTTTTCAAGAAAAGATTGGACCCCTATTTGTCTGGAATGGTATAAGGTCTTCTGCTTGAACAATCTTGTTATCCTATGTTCTAAATATTGAGGGATCAGTCTTTGAGCATCGGGCCATATATTATGTTCTGTGGCGCTTCAGGTTTCCAATGGAAACCATCCCAACTAGGCGGTATTAATGGTGTCCTTTTAATTGCTTTACAAATTCATCCTGCGTTTCTGGCAGCTATTCCTGTCAGTGGGAAAAAGTAATCATAGCAGATTTTTTTATTATTATTATTTTTTCCCCTCTACAACACCTTACAGTCATTACATCAACATTGTTATGTCATCATACCTGTACATGTATATAATATTTCGCTTCTATATTTACACACCTTTATACACATATATATATATATATATATATATATATATATATATATATATATATATATATATATATATATATATATATATATATATATATATATTCAAATCCCAGTAAGGGTATGGCTAGCTGATGAGAGCTAAATAGCTTGAAATAGATCTATACTAGTCTCCCTTTATTTATTTATCAGCACAAATAAAAACACAAATATAACAAAAAGGCAACAGTAAAAATATTGGGTTTCTGTCATGATGGACTCTTGTGACGAGCCGATTGACAGATGTTGGAAGCAGTTAGCTTCCTCCCATAATTGGGGCTTACCAGGGGTTGTGACACTAATATATACCTTCTTCCCTGGCTTCAGCTGATAAGGAGGAGACCTGTGGCTTGATGGCTAAGACGTTTGCCTAAGATGCAATACAGCACAGGTTCAAATCCCAGTAAGGGTATGGCTAGCTGATGAGAGCTAAATAGCTTGAAATAGATCTATACTAGTCTTCCTTTATTTATTTATCAGCACAAATAAACACACACACACACACACACACACACACACACACATATATTTATATTTATATTTATATTTATATTATTTATATTTATATTTATATTTATATTTATATTTATATTTATATTTATATTTATATTTATATTTATATTTATATTTATATTATTTATATTTATATTATTTATATTTATATTATTTATATTTATATTATTTATATTTATATTTATATTTATATTTATATTTATATTTATATTTATATTATATTTATATTTATATTTATATTTATATTTATATTTATATTTATATTTATATTATATTTATATTTATATTATTTATATCTATATCTATATCTATATCTATATCTATATCTATATCTATATCTATATCTATATCTATATCTATATCTATATCTATATCTATATCTATATCTATATATATATATATATATATATATATATCTATATATATAGTTTTTTGGCTTAATTAATTTTATTCTTGTTTTGCAGCCATTTGTACCAATTGTTCCAAATTTCATAATATTCCGACTCTTCTTTATCTTTTAATTTCAGTGTTAATTTGTCCATCTCTGCACAATCCAAAGTTTTTTTATCACAATTTTTTCCGAGGTGGTATTATTTTGTTTCCAGCATTGGGCAAATGCTATTCTAGTTGTAGTAATCAATGGGATAACTTGCCTTACGGATGGTGGGAGTGAGATCCATCGCTGGAGTTTTTCAAGGAAAGTGTTCTGACCCAGCCTTAGTAGAAGCAAGAAACAGACTCCTTGTCATGAAAAAAACCCTCTTGATTTACCTCTTGTGAATTAATTGCATTCACCCACCAAAAAGTCCAAGCAAGAATCCTTCAAGAAGTTAACTGCAGCAACAGAGCTCATCAGTTCCTTGCAAGGCTGTGAGCTCCCAACCGAAAGGCTGAAAATTAAGTTCTGGCAATCAGTGTTTGATGCGTTAAACACAATGAGCAAAATCTTCAGAAGCACGAACTGTTGTCTTCTACGACAACGACTCTCCTTTCCTTCTATTTATTCTCCAGCCAGGGAGGGGCCATTCAGCATCCACGTGTGCTTTGCTTCCTGAATTGACTCCTTGTTCTCCATTGTTCACCTCTTCTAACAGCTTTGTGCATACATGCATCTGGAACAGGCCCCAGATGTTCTTCCTCCTCCCTCATATCATACACTGCTGCCTCTCCAGTGGCTGGGAAATGTCAGATGGCCCTGGCTCTCTCTCTGAGTCCAACACAGAGCATCCATCAGAGCTTTCCCCAGACTCCAGAACTGGCCCAAGTTCCTCCCCAACCTCCTCATTGTCTGGTCTGCCATCAGCTCCACTGGCAGCTGATGGGCCACAACAGAAAGGCTGGACAACTATACATCCAGTAGGATATAGGTTCTTCTGCCTTGATCAGGAGATTGGATAGGGAGACTCTTCCAGCTCTACAATCCTCTGATTTCTAGCAAAATTCTGTCCTACTAACTCTATCCCGAAGCCCACAATTTTGCATCTATTTGTGCCACAGCCCGTAAATTGGGTTCAGCATTTTCAAAACAGTTCTCCCCACCACCACCTTAAGCCCATGTTAGCCCCGTACATTGTCAAGGGGTGTGAAATTTATTTTTGGGATTTTCCCGAGTTTCCACAATCCCCTTGGACTCCAGATTTCCATTAAGGTAGAAGAGAGCATGGGTCCACTTTTTTGTGGGGGGGGGGGAGAGGAGGAGGTTAAGGAAGGAGAGAGATTATGTGATAGGTCTTTTAGTGCACTTAAATGTATTTTTTCCTGTTAGCTGCTATAGCACTGCCTTTTCCCTTGCAGTGCTCATAAAATAACAAGGGATGTGCAAATGTCAGTTTCTCTGACATTTTCTTTATCCTTTCTCTCTTCGCTTATGCATTTGTTTTGCCATTTGATCCTCCTTGCTTCCCTCTATATAATCAAACTATCTTCCTGTCTCTCTCCCATACTGGTCACTCGCTTTTTCTATTCACTCCACGTTCCTTCGCATCCATTCATTCTTGACCTTATCTCTTCTTATTTCACTACACACCTTTCTTAAACATCCAATTCCCCTTGCAATCAACTTCTCAATCAACTGAGACTCAAGTTCGGTAAAGAATCCAACGAATGTCTTTTCCTGGCTTAAGACCCTGTCCTTAAACAAAAGGCCAGAATGAAATCTGAATGAACTTATCTTCTCTTTTTCTATACTTTAATCTTCTTCTAAGCAGACGCTGTTAGCTCTCTTGCAAGATAGCCAACTGATTAATTTATCAGAATAAAAGAATTGTTGAGTTGGAAGATGCCTTGGAGGTCTTCTAGTTCAACCCCCTGCTTGAGCAGAAAACCCTACACCATTTGAGACAAATGGTTATCCAACGTCTTCTTAAAGACTTCCAGTGTTGGGGCATTCACAATTTCTGGTGGCAAGTTGTTCCACTGATTAATTGTTCTAACTTGTCAGGAAATTTCTCCTTAGTTCTAAGCTGCTTCTCTCCTTGATGAGTTTCCACCATTGCTTCTTGTTCTACTTTCAGGTGCTTTGGAGAATAGTTTGACTCCCTCTTCTTTGTGGAAGCCCCTGAGATATTGGAAGACTGCTATCATGTCTCCCCTAGACCTTCTCTTCATTAAACTAGACAGTTCCTGCAACCGTTCTTCGTATGTTTTAGCCTCTAGTCCCCTGATTTTAATTCAGCTTTTGACCTCCAAGATCCCTCCTGATTAGTGCTTACCAGTTCAGTTTGCATTAATGTATGTAAAGTTTGGAAATGCCTTACTTGACAACTAGCAGGAAACCCTATACCAGTGATGGTGAACCTTTGCAATACCAAATGGCCAAACCGGAATGCGACTGCATGGGCGCAAGCCAGAGCACCAGAAACCTGAAAACCAGCTGGCCAGTGTGCATGAACCAGCTGGCTGATCTTTGGGTTTCCATCATGTACGCTGGCCAGCTGGTCTTTGTGGGCCCAGAACACCAGAGACCCAAATACCACCTGGGTGGCTTGCCCATGCCTGTTTTTTGGTGTTTTCTGGCCCATTTTCAGGTCATTTCTGGACTGTTTTCAGTCCATTTTTGGCTGTTTTCGGGCTATGTTATCTAGTACATGCTTGAAGAAAGAAATAAAATAAATAAATAAATAAAGACACCAGAATATGAACTGACAGCCTGGGTGGGTTAGGAAAACAGCCTGAAAAACAGCCTGAAAACGGCCCGAAACCTGTTTTTTTGTGCGTTTTCTGGCCCCTTTTCAGGTCATTTTTTTTACTGTTTTCAGTCCATTTTTTGGCTGTTTTCGGGCTGTTTTTCAGGTTAGGGTTTGGGTTAGGAAAACAGCCTGAAAAACAGCCTTAAAACAGCCCAAAACCTCCTTTTGGGGTGTTTTCTGGCCCCTTTTCAGGTCATTTTTTGGCTGTTTTCAGGCTGTTTTTCAGGCTAGGGCTTAAATTAGGAAAACAGCCTGAAAAGCAGCTTGGAAAATAGCCTGAAAACAGCCCAAAACCTGTTTTGGGGTGTTTTCTGGCCCATTTTCAGGTTGTTTTTTGGACTGTTTTCAGTCCATTTTTTGGCTGTTTTCAGGCTGTTTTTCAGGTTAGGATTTGGGTTAGGAAAACAGCCTGAAAAACAGATTGGAAAATAGCCTGAAAACAGCCGAAAACCTGTTTTGGGGCACTTTCTGGCCCATTTTCAGGTTGTTTTTTGGACTGTTTTCAGTCCATTTTTTGGCTGTTTTCGGGCTATGTTATCTAGTACATGCTTGAAGAAAGAAATAAAATAAATAAATAAATAAAGACACCAGAATATGAACTGACAGCAAACAGCATTCCTTACTAGTACAGAGGATTTTACCTAGTTAGGCTAATGAAACGTCTGCAAGAAAACAGCCAAGCTCAGAGAGCATCAAGGACCCACTCGTGTCATCCTTGAGCTACAAATATTCTCCTTTATTGGTAAAAAAAAGTATTCTTTGCAGAGGTGGGTTTCACATAATTTTACCACTGGTTACCTTTGGCACACATGCCATGACTTCGCCATCACAGTGCTAAACTATCCTAAACATTAGCAGTTAGACTTATATACTGCTTCATAGGGCTTTCAGCCCTCTCTAAGTGGTTTACAGAGTCAGCATATTGCCCCCACAGTCTGGGTCCTCATTTCACCCACCTCGGAAGGATGGAAGGCTGAGTCAACCTTGAGCCGGTGAGATTTGAACAGCCGAACTGCAGAACTGCAGTCAGCTGAAGTAGCCTGCAGTGCTGCACTCTAACCACTGCGCCACCTCAGCTCTTACAAGGAGTTCTGATCTCCAGGCAGGGACTCTGCATGGCATGGATTTCACGTTGCCATCTGCTAATTGCTGCAGACCCAACAGAACTTAAAACGGGAGTGGTTCTTCTTTTGCACCTCTGGCCATGGCTATTCCATCTGCGCAAGCTTCATGCTCAGCAGCCGAGCACTTCTGCTTACAGACCGAAGCCAAGCTTTCTATTTATTTATTTTTAAATCGCCTTGACAGGAGAGAGAACAGCCGGAGTCTGCCTTTTGGCTTTCCACCCGTCCATTTCCATATCCTCAGATAATGACTTCCCATGGATCAAAACACCAAGATTAGAACACTGCTCTTAACCAGGATGGAACAAAAGCAAGGGCAGCGGGCCAGGTGTAGTAGGATGTTTGACAGCAAAAGCCAGCTGAATTATTCTGTGGGATTTGCTCGTTTCTGGCAAGTGGACTCTCCTCGCAGCAGAAATGCACAGCCATTCATAATTTTGACTCCAGAATGAATTCCAAGAAGAGAGGTAGAACTGGGAATGGGTCCAACCCCTCGCTGCCCTGGGGGCCTCAGAAATTAATATCATAGCCTTCCTTTGGCCCGATCAGAGCTCCATGTATTTAACTGATTAGCGCTGGGTGGGAAAGAAAAGAAATGGCTGGGATGTCACATGTATTCTGGCTTGCCTTTGGAAAAGGGTGAGCCACAGCACATTTGCAAGTCGGAAAACTGAAAAGAGGAACAAGCATGACGTGAATGGATGAGAATCAGGGGTGGGCTTCAAAGATTTCAGCAATGGGTTCTCTGCCCAGTTGCTTGGTAGGCGTTGCCGTGGTGGGCGTGGCCTAGTCAACTTCCTGCAGCATGGCAGACCCCCCAATTTTTGTCTTCCCCAGGCTTTCCTTGAGCCTCCGGAAGGGTGAAAACTGCCTCCCCAGTCTCCATAGGCCCTCCGGAAGCTGGAAATCGGCTCATTCCAGTTTTCTGGAACTTCTAGGAGGCCCGTTTTTCTCCTTCCCGAGCCTCCACGGACTTATCTCACATACAAAACAGGCTGTATGAAGACTTCTAGGAGAGACAAGGTTGGAGGGGTGAGCAGGGCCATCCACAGGTGGGAATAGGAGGTTCTCCGCACTGGCCATAACATTCGCTATGGGTTCTCTCAGACCAGGGGTGGGTTTCAACCGGTTCGCGGCGGTCCCTGCAAACCGATTGGTCGCCGAACCCGGAAGTAAGTAACTTCCGGGAACGGCGAAGGGCGCGCCCGCCCGCCCGCGGTCCTTACCCGGTTTTGACGAGTTCTGCGCTTCCACGCATGCGCAGGACGCATACAGCACCTGCGTGATCATCCAGGAGCAACTCCTGTCTCAGACCCAGTCAAACCAGTAGCAACTCACCCATGCTCAGAGTCCCCATGGACATTTAGGGAAAAGTCAAGGTCCATTTGCCTCTTGCAAAAGGACCTTTGGGACAACCATGACCTAGGTAACTGAGGATCGCCACAGGCATTTAGCTATGCAACTTTGGGATGAACACCTTCAAATGGGGTAGGATTTCCAGAAAAAAAATATTGCAAACTACAAGGAACCATTTGTGCTTCAGTTTGAGAGGCAGACAACACAGGCTCATCCCCAACTGCCTGTGCCTGGGTTCAACAATGGAAGGACACGGGGAAGAAAACATACTTCTCAAATGAAAGTAAAGGGGGTGGGGAAACAAAGTCCAGTGGCCTTTAGACTGGACTACTGCAACGTGCCCTACATGGGGCAGCCCTTGAAGAGCATTCGGCGACTCCAGCTTGTCCAGAATGCAGCCATGCGAGCGATCGTGGGTGCACCTCGGTTCACCCACGTAACACCTATCCTCCGCGAGCTGCACTGGCTGCCTATTGGTCTCCGGATACGCTTCAAGGCGCTAGTCGTCACTTATAAAGCCCTTCATGGTATTGGACCTGGGTACTTGAGAGACCGCTTGCTGCCAATTACTTCCTCTAGACCGATTAGATCCCACAGATTAGGCCTCCTCCGAATTCCATCCGCCGGCCAGTGTCAACTGGCGACTACCCAGAGGAGAGCCTTCTCTGTGGCCGCTCCGACCCTCTGGAATGAACTCCCCGTGGAGATTCAAACCCTTACCACCCTCCAGACCTTCTGCAAAGCCCTTAAAACCTGGCTATTCCGACAGGCCTGGGGCTAAAAAGCTTCTACCCCCTTCTCGAATGGTATGACTGTTGTGTGTTTTAAATTATGTATTGTTGCGTGTCGTTTTAATTTTTGTCTGCATCCCCCTCCCTTGGTTGAGTTGTGAGCCACCCTGAGTCTCCTTCGGGGGGAAAGGGCGGCATATAAATAAAATAAAATAAACATTCAACAACATTCAACATTCAAAGAATAAGGTAAAGGTTTCCCTCACACAAATGTTAGCATTACAGGCTAATTCTGCTGACTGCCGGCAGTTTGGCAGTTCAATTCTCACGGGCTCCAGGTTGACTCAGCCTTCCATCCTTCTGAGGTGAGTGAAATGAGAAGCCAGATTGTTGGGGGCAAGAAGCTGACTCTGTAAACTGCTTAGATAGAGCTGTACAACACTTGAAGTGTGAAAGTGAAAAAGGAGAGAAAGAGGAGAGAGAGAGAGAGAGAGGAGAGGAAAAGGAGAGAGAGAGGAAAGGCGAAGGATAATTTTTGTAGCTGAGGATTGAAATGAGGAGTCCTTGGTGCTCTCTGAGTTTGCAGATGTTTCATTACCCAAATTAAGTAGCTAGCAATCACTAATGTTATCTAGTTTAGATAAGGAAACATCTGCAGAGAGCACCAAGGACCCCTCATTTCAACCCCCTGCAACAAAAGTTCTCCTTTATTGAAACTTAACACATCTTAAAGAATGAAGCAGTTTCGTCCTTCAGAAGGTTGAGTGCAGTGGTTTAAAGGCTTTTGTCGGGATGACTAAGCCTCCTTGTGCATCCAAAGATCCCACTTCCATTGACAATATTAGTGAAATTAATGTGCACGCATGAATACACATGGCAAGATCTCAGAAATCCAGGAAACAGATCCATTAAGTCTTCTGAAGAACTTGGCTACCTCAATGCACTAAACAAGACCAGAATTTTAAAGGAAAAAGATGACATTCATGTCTCAATTCTGCAATCAACTGTCCATTGTCAAAGAAAGAAGGAAGGAGAAAGGGAGAGAGGGACAGAGGGGAGAGAGAAAAGGAGGGGGGAGAGAGGAGCGAGAGAGGGGAGAGAGAGGAAAGAGGGAGAGATGAGACAGAACATGGGAGAGGAGAAAGAGAGAGAGAGAGGCAGGAGAAAGAGAGAGGAGAGAGAGAGGAGAGAAAAAGGAGAGGAGAGAGAAAGAGGAGTGAAAAAGGAGAGAGAGAGGAGGGAGAGAGAAAGGAGATAGAGAGGAGAGAGGAGTGAAAATGCAGAGAGGGGAGAGAAAAAGGAGAGAGAGGAGGGAGAGAAAAAGGAGAGAGAGAGAAAATGGAGAGAGAGGAGAGAGTGGAGAGAGAGGAAAGAGGGAGAGATGAGAGAGAATGTGGGAGAGGAGAAAGAGAGAGAGAGAGGCAGGAGAAAGACAGAGGAGAGAGAGGAGTGAAAAAGGAGAGCGAGAGGAGGGAGAGAGAAAGGAGATAGAGAGGAGAGAGAGGAGTGAAAATGCAGAGAGAGGAGAGAAAAAGGAGAGAGGAGGGAGAGAGGAGAGAAAATGGAGAGAGAGGAGAGAGAAAGGAGAGAGAGAGGGGAGAGGAAAAGGAGATATAGAGAAAATGGAGAGAGAAAAGAGAGAAAGGAGAGAGAGAGGAGAGAGGAGTGAAAATGGAGTGAGAGGAGAGAAAAAGAAGAGAGAGTAGAGAAAGGAGAGAGAGAGGAGAGAAAATGGAGTGAGAGGAGAAAAAATGAGAGAGAGAAGGGAGAGAAAATGGAGAGAGAGAAGAGAGAAAGGAGAGAGAGGAGAGAAAATGGAGTGAGAGGAGAGAAAAAGGAGAGAGAGGGGGAGAGAAAAAGGAGATAGAGAGAAAATGGAGAGAGAGGAGAGAGAAAGGAGAGAGAGAGGAGAGGAGTGAAAATGGAATGAGAGGATAGAAAAAGGAGAGAGAGAAGGGAGAAAGGAGAGAGAGAGAAGAAAGAAAATGGAGTGAGAGGAGAGAAAAAGGAGAGAGAGAAGGGAAAGAGAAAGAAGAGAGAGAGGAGAGAAAATGGAGAGAGAGGAGGGAGAGAAAAAGGAGAGAGAGGGGGAGAGAAAAAGGAGATAGAGAGAAAATGGAGAGAGGAGAGAGGAGTGAAAATGGAATGAGAGGAGAGAAAAAGGAGAGAGAGAAGGGAGAAAGGAGAGAGAGAGAAGAAAGAAAATGGAGTGAGAGGAGAGAAAAAGGAGAGAGAGAAGGGAGAGAGAGAGAGGAGAGAGAGAGAGGAGAGAAAATGGAGAGAGAGGAGGGAGAGAAAAAGGGGAGAGAGAGAGAGATGCAACCCAGTTTCTCTAGTAAGGGGTTAATGCTAAAAAAGAGGGAGAAAAAAAACCATTAGCTCCCACAGGTTGCCAGGGTAGCACAGTGCACAGAGAGCGAGTTTGCTCCTCTCAGGGACATGGAGTTTGATTGTAAGGTGTTCAAACAGAGGGAGCACTGTAAGCCGCAGCGTGGCGTGTCACAAAACGGCTCCTTTGCCCAATTCAAGAGAAGCCAAGCACCCTATCCTGTTTTCTGCACCTCCCACACCCTGCCAAAGGAGAAGACAATCTGCCTTTGCCTGGCCTGGTTTCCAGCCTGCCCGTGAATGCCCATTTAAGGATTTTATTTTTCCTTCCCAATATCTTTACAGCCGGAGGAGTTCTACCTTGCAAAATAAAACCCAGGCCTGAATAGGAGAACTCAACATTTCTCCTCCCCGCTCCCAGAAGGAAAGAACTGGCAATCAAAAGAGTGAGCTGGTTTGTGCCATTCACCCTCAATTTAATGAGACTTTTTCTTCCACATTCTGCAGAATCAAGGAATGGTGAAGATGATGAGGGAATCTCATCTTTTCCGTTCCATAATCCCATTAATAAATATTGCTTTAAATGCTGCATAAGAAAGGATGAGTGCCAAAGAATTTGAGGTCTTCGAACTATGGTGCTGGAGAAGACTCCTGCAAGTCCCTTGGACTGCAAGGCCATCCAACCGGTCAGTCCTAGAGGAGATCAACCGTGACTGTCCTTTAGAACAGTGTTTTTCAACCACTGTGCCGCGGCACACTAGTGTGCCGTGACATAGTGTGAGGTGTGCCGTGGGAAAAACACCCGCCGGCATTGCGTCCCAGCTGGCGGGCAGAGGCTGAGTCGGCCGGCCGGCCTCTCCCCAGCTACCTCGGCCGCGCCTGGTGGGGGGCGGGGAGGCGGCGCGCTCCAGGCCACCCCGCACCCCAGCCGCATCCCTGGGGCCGCAGGAGCCGCCAGTTGGGAGGAGCGTCGCGTCTCGTCGCCGGCTGCCTCCGGGATTGCTAAAAATAGCGGCGGGCGGAAGCAGGGAGGGTCTCAGGCTCCGTTGGAGGGCGGCCCCTCTGCACTGCGCTCGGGGCTGCTCTGGCGGCCGTCGGGCCCCATTGGCCCCTCAGCACTCTTGCCACGCGCGCCCCGCTCCCGCCCTCTCCCCCCCGCCAATGCGGGGCCCTGGTCCCGGCGCCCATTGGATTGGGCCCGGGGGCTTCCTCCTTGCGGGAAAGTGGCGGCGACTTTCTCTCGCTCGGTAACTCTGCCCCCCCCCACCGCCGGAAGGAGGAGAGCTGGGGAAGCGGAGCGCGGGGTCACTGCCGCTCGTGGCCGCGGAAGCTCGCGCGGTGGCAGCTTCAGCCTCCTCCGTTCAGCCTTCTGGCCCAGCCAGAGGTGAGCCCCGAGGGCCAGGAGTCAGGGCCCGGTCGCTTCTCTGGCAGCCACCGGGAAGTCGGTGAGAGATCTGGCCCTCTGGAGCCTTCAAGCGTTCCTTCCCTGCCCTTCTTTCTTAACAACCAACCTGCATTTCCTTTACAACGGCAGTTGGGACCGTCACTAAGCAGCACCTGCCTGTGACATTGCACTTCCTGACTACATCATGGATGCCTTGCAATTCTGGTCCCAAATGCCATTGTAAACGGAGCCCCTCCTGCCCTACTGGAGGCCAAGAGCTTGGGTGGAAGGGGATGCTGGGCAGGGGTCTGAGCTGGGCCTGCATACAGAGGCCAAGAGACCCTCCCAGCCAGCCCCTGCCCCCAGGCTGCACTTGCTCCTGCCAGTCGGGCCCAGAGACAGGCAGGGCCCACTCGGCCAGGGATGCAGCTGCAGCTTCTGCCGCT
Source organism: Thamnophis elegans (assembly GCF_009769535.1). NCBI lineage: Eukaryota > Metazoa > Chordata > Lepidosauria > Squamata > Natricidae > Thamnophis > Thamnophis elegans. The sequence continues at coordinate 70,344,975 of NC_045549.1, read as the reverse complement.
TTCTTTGCAAACAGAGATTGACAAGGAAGTTCCCCCTCTGAGACCATGGGAGTTAGGATCCCACCTCCACAGCCAGCCAGAGGAAAGGCTCTTCAGGGGGTCCACTGAGAACCCAAGCCCAGGGCTGCTTTCTTTTACACACACCACACACACACACACACACACACACACACACACACACACACACACACGCAGACAGTTCACCAGACCAAGAATCAGCCCCTGCTGCTGGGCAAGAGCAGAGGTCAGCTGGGGCCGCATTAGCAAACGATGGCTGGACAGAGTCTTGCTTCCCAACCTTGGTTGACTGAAATAACACACACACACACACACACACACACACACACACACACACACACACACACACACCACTGAGCTGGCCTTCCACTGTGGCCTGGCAGGGAGGATCCTTACTCAGTGTTGACCAGGGTGCACCATTTTCTAATGGTGGTGTGCCTCGTGATTTTTTTCATGAAAAAAGTGTGCCTTTGCACAAAAAAGGTTGAAAAACACTGCTTTAGAAGGCCACATCCTGAAGAGGAAACTCAAAGACTTTGGCCACCTAATGAGAAGGAAGAAGGACTCACTGGAGAAGAGCCTCATGCTGGGAAAGACCGAGGGCAAAAGAAGAAGGGGACAACAGAGAATGAGGTGGCTGGATGGAGTCATGGAAGCAGTAAGTGTGAGCTTCAATGGACTCCAGAGGATGGTAAAGAACAGGAAGGCCTGGAGCAACGTTAGACAGATTAACAGAGTTGGATGGGACCTTATAGGTCATCTAGTCCAACCTTCCATTCAAGCAGTAGACCCTACACCATTTCTAACAAATGGCAGTCCAATCTCTTCTTAAAAGACTCAAGTGATGAAGTTCCAAGGGCAACCTCTGTTCCATGGGTTGATTGTTCTCTTGTCGATTAATCTTTTATTACATTTTCATTTTCCTTTATACAATCACTTAAATACTGTGCAGTTAAAAAAAAAGAAGCAATAAACAACTCATAACACTTCTATCCTACATACACCCTTCCTTCTACCCCTCCAACTTTCATTTCTCCCTTCCAACAATCCCCTCTTCTACTTCCCCTCCCCCTCAGCCATTCCTTTTCTCCCCTTCCCACCATCTCACCCTCCTTACATTCCCTTCTCACTCCCTCTTAATTCCCCCCTCTTCTTTCCCTCTACACCTCCCTTCGGTGTATTTCTAGTATTCATTGGTCTATTTGTTTTGTACTAAAACAAAAGAAAAATAAAAGGAGAAGAAAGAAGAAAAGAGAGAAAAAAAGCAACAGTATCCAAGTGCATTCATTGTTCTGAAAATTGAGTCTATATTTCCACCCTCCCCCCCACCCACCCCCTGAACCCCCCTCCCTGACCCCCTTCCGACTTCCCAGATCCCATTCCCGGCATCGTTCTTATCAAGCAAAGTCTGGAGTATATTGAAACCAAATAGATTAGAAGTTACAAAATAATAATAATAATAATAATAAAAAATAAAGAACAAAAAGAAAAGAATAATAAAAAGAAAAAAGGTGGGAACCCCCCCCCCAAGAAAGAGAAGTCAATAAACTCTCTAACATTAAACTCAGCTTCTCATTATTTTTAAAATCTTAAACAATGTCTTTACCCGCTTCCGCATATAAATTTTATACCTCCCATCCTGCCTTTACCCATGTCCACATATATATTTTATCCTCATCCATTGCTCCTCTCATATTTACTCCACCCTCGTGTAGACTCTCCAGATAATCTTTCTTAACCTTGTATTCAAATAACAATTTATGCAAAAATCAGCTTACATTCTGGATCAAGGTAATCTAATTGAACTTTCACTACCCTTCCATCTACCCCACGCCACCCGACTCCATTCATCCCAAACCACAATCCAAGAAAACTACGATCTCCGCTCTCCTCGCCCCAAAGACTGCTATCATCTGTCCCCTGGTCCTCCTCTTCACTAGAACAGCTATGTCCAGTTCCTGCAACCATTATTCATATGATTTAGCCCCCAGTCCCCTAATCATCCTGGTTGCTCTTCTCTGCACTTTTTCTAGAGTCTCAACATCTTTTTTTATAGTGTGTTGCACAAAACTGGATGCAGTATTCTAGGTGTGGTCTTACTAAGGCTTCATAGAGTGGTACTAGCACCTCACTTGATCTTGATTGTATCCCTCTATTAATGCAGTTTAGGATTTCATTGGCTTTTTTGGCTGCCACCACACACTGCTGGCTCATATTAGCTGGTTGTCCACTAAGACTCCAAGATCCCTCTCACAGTCACTGCTATTAAGCCTGGTTTCACCCAGTGCTGTATGTGTATTTTGATTTTTCTTACCTAAGGGTAGGACTTTACTTTTCTTGTTGTCCATGGGGTCGCAATGGGTCGGAACAGCACCTTCAACAAAGGTGCTGCCAATTAATTGGGAATGTCAGATATTTTGCTTACTTCATTCCTCATGTACTCACCATCCCATGTCTGTTTTGAATTGAATTGAATTGAATTTTATTATTTGTATGCTGCCCTTCTCCGGGAGGGACTCAGGGCGGTGAACAACTCAAAAGGGGAAAAAGGGGAACATAGAACAGAATACAAGTAATTAAAATAACCAAGAATCACACAACCATACAAGTCGAGAGGGGAGGGGAACTCATCAACCCCAGGCCTGCCGGCAAAGCCAGGTTTTGACGGCTTTTCGGAAGGCCTGGAGAGAGGTGAGGGTCCGAATCCCTGCAGGGAGTTCGTTCCAGAGGGCCGGAGCTGCCACAGAGAAGGCCCTCCCCCGGGTAGTAGCCAGGTGGCATTGGCTGGTAGACGGAACCCGGAGGAGGCCAACCCTGTGTGATCTAATGGGTCTTTGGGAGGTAATTGGCAGCAGGCAGTCTCTCAGTTATTATTTTCAGAATAACTGGCTAATAGAATCTCTTGTCTATTTCTGGTTTACTTCAGAAAAGAGAGAAGGCTGTTTGGAAAAGTTAGACCGAGAAATCCTTTGCTACAGAGCATAAATCCTTCACATATCCCATGCATTTTAAAACACTGAGTGTCAGGTTTGTTTTATGGCTTGGTATTTTTGTTTATACTTTAGACTTAAGAGACTCTGAAGAAAATATCCTCACACCTACAGCTAAATGGAGAGAAGAAAGTTAGGAAGATTTATTACGTTGCCAAAACTGTCATGTAGGTCACTAGCAAGAAATGTTTCTTTATCATAAGGATGCTCTGTTTACTCTTCTTTTAAAGGACGCCATTAAAAAAGAAAAACCCTCAGCTCACCTCTAAACTACCAAATAAAATAAAGCACATTGATACTTTGGAAAATAATACAGACTATTCCAGTAGGTCGAGGGGTGAGGTTTAACTAAATCTAGCCAAGAACCATTTTTGCATTTTGGGGTTAATAAAATGACTGGATTATACAGGGGTGAGATTCAAAAAGTTCTCTGCAAAAAGTTGCTGGGTGGACGTGGCATAGCCAAGGTGGGCACGGCCTACTGAACCTCCTGCACCATGGTGGAGGGGTGTTTTTGCCCTTCCCAGGCTCTGGAGACATTCCTTGAGGTTCTGGGAGGGCGAAAACAGCCTCTCCCAAGCTCCGGAAGCCCTCTGGAGGCCGGAAATGGGCCCATTTCCAGACTTCTGGGGCAGAGGTGGGTTCCTACCAGTTCTCACCTATTCGGTAGAACCGGTTCATCAAATCTACCGAACCGGTTAGAAGAGGTTCCACCAGTGGAACCCGGAAAGCAGGCCACACCTACAGAAGAGTTTCCCAATTTTTTTGAAACCCACCACTGGTCCTTGGATATGATTATTCTACACTATCATGCTCAGATTTATAAAACTCAGTGCTCTGTGAAAGGTAAGGATGACTACTGCGTTTGTGGTGCAATCAGAACATTGTGTGTGTTGAAGTTGTTTTAACGCAAACCAAGGATGCCTTTTAAAAAACAAGTTGACATCATATTCTTATGCATGCCAGTGCTGTTGTGAAGTAATTTAAGGTGGTTCTGACAGTGTCGTCGGCATTTCATATCCGGTCACATGGGTGGCAAGCCACTCCCATCCGGTCACATGGGGCAGCAAGCCACTCCCACAAAGGAGGCCACATCCACGGAGTAGGTTTGAACAATTTTTGAAACCCACCACTGTTTTGGGGGGACCATTTTCACGTTCCCACAGTTTCCACCCTCCACTTATCTGGAATCCAAAAAGGGCTGCGGGGAGAATCCTGAGAGGGAAGGTGTGAGCGGGCCTAGTCAGTCCTTGCAACTACCCGTTCGGTGAACCTGATGTAAAATTAGCATCCGATTTGCCCAAACTAGTCCAAACCGGCTGAATCCCAGCCCTGAAATTAAGTTTCCTTCTCTGTATTTATTACAGGACAACATCCGAACACCCAGACAGCATGTTAGATAGTCATTCAAGCGGTTTCAAGTCAAGGACTAACTTTTGTGTACATCTAGGGAGCTTATGTGCCTATAACTGAATGAAAAATCCAGACATCATGATAGTCTAAATACAGCCTCTGTCAGGCCTGCAGTCAATATTCCTTGCTGGATTCTTCGGCCTGCCACACTCTCTAAAATTTTACTATGCTTTTTCATTAGTGGGGAATTGTGGGGGGGATAGTAAGGAGTAGAATGTATTGTTGTCAAAATAAAAAAAAAAATCATTGTTAGAAGCCCAAGGTGCATCTTTTGTCTCTACACCTCTGAGTCTGACTGGAATTGGGATAGGTGGAACTGCCAGCTGGCAATGGAAGATTGGAACCTGTGATGTATTTGTGGGGTGTGGAGGCAAGATCTTCAACTTTAAACTGGGTGGGGAAAACTGGGAAGCTTTCAGATTCGGGTTTCCACAGATGTACCAACATGTCTCTATTAATAAATTGGAATTTTGAGGAAAGTTCTGCCTTGGACTCTGATTTAATTTTGGATGATATTTGGAACGCTGACAGCCTCTAAGACTCAGAATTAAAATGGGAAAATCATCCATCCATCCACCCACCCACCCACCCACCCACCCACCCACCTATCCTCGTCCGTCCGTCTCGTCCGTCCGTCCGTCTGTCTGTCTGTCTGTCTGTCTGTCTGTATATCTATCTATCGATCTATCCATCCATCCATCCATCCATCCATCCAGCCAGCCAGCCAGCCAGCCAGCTAGCTTCTTTCTTTTTGTTTCTTTCTTTCCTTTTTTTCCCTTTCTTTCTCTTTCCTTTTTCTTCCTTTTTTCTTTCCTTTCTTTCCTTTTCTTTTTTTGTCCTTTAGGAGTTTGCAAACTTTTGGCAACAGATGGAACACAAAGATCTAAATCAAGATTTACTCACCCAACATGCACCAGCTTCAAACAGGAAGGTTTCCCATTGCCCGAAAATTAAAACTGATATGAGCATTTCAAAGGCTGCCCAAAAGGGGGGGGGGGATTCGGACAGATCTGACCAGTTCCGGTGAACAGGATGCTAATTTTACATCTGGTTCACTGAACTGGTAGTTGAAAGGACTGTCTGCCCCCCCCTCCCCTCCCGTAGTCTCCACGCAGCCTGTTTTGGATGCCAGGTAAGCACAGAGACTCTGGGAGGGCGAAAAGTGGGCCTCCTGGAAGTTTGGAAATGAGCCTATTTCTGGACTCCAGAGGGCCTCCGGAGTTGAGGGGAGGATTTTCACCCTCCCACAGGCTCAAGAAAAGCTTCCGGAGCCTAGGGAGGTTGAAAAACAGGCCTCCCCAAAGATCTGGAAGTGTAGAAACGTGCCCATTTCCAGCCTCCGGAGGCCAGGGGAAGCCATTATCGGCCTCCCGGAGGTGCTAACAAAACCGCTCCCTGCCGCTGCAGTGCAGGAGGCTGAGTAGTCCATACCCACCATGGCCATGACCACCCAGCACTCAGGCAGAGAACTGGTTGCTAAAATTTTTGAATCCCACCCCTGCTCACCAACATTTATATTCCGAACAGGGGGTTCTATTTATCTGAAACTGTATGCATTTTCTGATATTTCTACCAGCCTGCATTAATTTATTAGAATGCAAATGGAGACACTCAATGATTTGCAATACGATATGCCAACAAGTTTGAAATAACATGAGGAATCGAATTAAACATAGAATCCAATTAAATACATTAAAAAAAACATCCATAGTAACAAACCAACTTGCCTACTTTACTGTCAGGAAGAACCTCTTAGACAGAGAGAGAGAGAGAAAAAAAAAGAGAGAGATCTCTTTTATTCAATATCCTATTCAACTTGATAGGTCACACTGTTCTTGGTATCCACTGCAGAGTTAGGGAATTGTATGTTCTTATCTCATTTTCTGTTCAAATATATCTGGGCCTTCTATCTGAGTCTTTTGTAATTCAAAGCTTATTGCAGATGGAGTTGGCAGATGCAACATCCTTCGGTTTTTCGGATCAGTTTTGAAACGCCAAGAATCCCAGAGACTTTCCTGCCACTTGAATACGGCAGTAAAAAAAAAAAAACTATTAAGTTACGCTGCCCCTTTTCCGATACCAGGACATGTCAAATTTAATTATGTAAAAGAGAGACAGATTGATCCCACACACACATTTCAATAAGTGGGAGGGTATTCAGGCTTGTCTGTCAACCAACATCTCCTGCATTTTAAGGCATGCACAGAATTTGTCAACAATCATATGCATATCTCTATCTGTCTGTCTGTCTGTCTATCATCTATCTTATCTAGAGAGAGAGAGAGAGGAGAGAGAGAGAGATATAGATAGATAGATAGATAGATAGATAGATAGATAGATATATAGATAGATGATATAGATATATAGATATTAGATATGGATATGGATGGATATGGATATGGATATGGATATGGATAGAGATAGAGATAGAGATAGAGATAGAGATAGAGATAGAGATAGAGATAGAGATATAAGATTAGAGATAGAGATAGAGATAGAGATAGAGGATAGATATAGGAGATAGAGATAGAGATAGAGATAGAGATATAGATAGAGATAGAGATAGAGATAGATAGAGATATAGAGAATGAGTACATCCCCTCACATTTGGTAAATATTTAAGTATATGTTTTCATGTGATAACACTGAAGAGTATACAGCTTGTATAACAGTGTAAATGAGCTGTCCCCTCAAAATAATGTAACACACAGCCCTTATTGTCTAAACCGCTGGCAACAAAAGTGAGTACATCCCAAAGTGATGGAGGTGTACTCATTTCTGTGATATACTGTGTGTGTGGAGAGAGAGCGGGGGGAGGGAGGGATGGAGGGATGGAGGGGAGAGAGAGAGAGAGGAGAGAAGAGACGATGGTTCGGAATGCTGTTGCCTTCCCACCAAAGGTGGTTCCTATTTTTCTACTTGCATTTTTGTGCTTTCGAACAGCTAGGTTGACAGAAGCTGGGACAAGTAATGGGAGCTCACTCCATTACGTGGCACTAGGGATTTGAACTGCATTGCTAAAAATCAAGCTAGGGCTAATTTTTGGGGATAGGTCTTATTTTCAGGAAAACACAGTGTGTGTGTGTGTGTGTGTGTGTGTGTGTGTGTGTGTGTGTGGTAAAAAAACAAAGCCGACGGTTCCATTTGGTTTTACATTTATCGTGTCAATATGGTGTACCCAAAAGAAGTCCTTTGAGGAAGATTCCAGAGTTCTGGTTTTTGAGTTGGACCTGGACAGTGATTTTGTCTGTTCTAGCGTAGGTGCCTACGACAATCATTTTAAATAAGACATTCAACAGATTTCTACCACTTTCAACTCTTCTTATAATATGAAACTGTTTCTCTTTCATTCCAGACGTAAATGACACAAAGGCATATCTCGATAGAGACAAAAACAGCAACATATGTGAACAACTACAGTGTCTCTCCTTCGCCCACAGAAGACTAATGAGCCAGGAATAGTACAGAGGCATCTGGAAAGCTGTGACAACATCACCCCAGCAGTGCAGGTTGCATTTTTACCTGCCAATCCCTCTCCCCGATTAGGAAGTAAAAGTGTAAGGGAAATTGTAGGGATAGAATAATGTTACATAACTACCGTTTTTTCAGACTATAAGACGCACCGTGTATAAGATCACCAAGATTTCGAAGAGGTAGTAAGAAAAATTTTTGTCCTTCCCGGCCCCCAGGAGCACTCTGCAGGCTTCAGCAGGGATGGGAAAGGCAAAACCTCATTTTTTCACCAAAATGGGGGGCATTTTCCCTTCCCCCAGCCTTGCTGAAGTCTGCAGAGTGCTCCTGGGTGGGATAAGGAACAAATGACCCCGTTTTTGTGAAAAACGACCAATTTTTCACAAAATGGGATGTGAGGCGGGGCTTCAGGACGCCAAAAATGGCTGCATTTGGTGTATAAGACGCACTGACATTTCCACGATCTTTTAGGGGGAAAGGTGAATCTTATACTCCAAAAAAATACAGCAACCATGGTTTCAGAGATAATATGTGGCCTGCACAGCCAGCAGAGCTGGCAGTGAGGAGTTGGGAACATGGGACAGTCCTGGAGGCCGGGGAAGTCTCGGAGGAGGGCTTTGCGTCAGAGGCAGATGGGGCCCAAGGCCCTCTGGAAGTTCTCAGCTGTCTTCGGAGCTAGGCAGCAGTGGGGCAGAGGAACAGCTGGAATCTGTTCCCAGTGTGGGCATGCACACAGCTGCCAGGATAGAAGACAGCTCAGGATCAGGGTCAACTGATTGGGAGTAAAGCCCAGATGGATGGAATGGCCCCTCCCATAGGAAATAAAAGAGTAAAAGGAGTGGGCTTTTGCAGGAAACATTTGTTCGCTCATTATTCATTTCAGGAGTGTGAAGATCTGTCTGTGAATCTCAGAGACTCTGTGCCCATCTTTCCTTGCCTTTGGAAAATATTTACATGGCAGCTTTCCAAGCTAGATAAGGTCTGTGGTCAAAATGCACCTTTGAAAGACTGTTTACCAGGCCTTTGCTGAATGTGATTGAGAGGAATTCACATTCGTTTAATAAAAGGGGTTTTGTTGGGACAGGAATCTGCTTCGTGCTGTTTGGGGAAGCCTACGTCAGAAAAGATAGTTTCTTATCTAAACCGAATGACCAAAGGCAATAACAGTGCACCTGGGAAAACTTCCTGTCAGTTTGACCATGACCTTCTGGAAGTCAATGGTGGGAGCAGGTCTACCCTACCTCTGGAGGGCTAGGAGTCCGATCTCCTAATCTTCCAAAGGACTACCTGATCACCAATATTAAGAGTTTTAAAAAATGTTTTGGGAGAAGACCTTAATCCAAGTATTCTAGTTCAAGAAGATAGCTATAGCACTTAAACTTATGTATCACTTCATAGTGCTTTAGAGCCATCTCTAAAGAGTCAGCCTATCACCCTCAACAATCTGGGTCCTCATTTTACTGACCTCGGAAGTATGGAACGTTCTCCCTGCCAGAAGTTCGATTCTGACCAGCTTGAGTTGTCTTGCAATACTGCATTCTAAACTGCACCACTGTGGCCAAGAAGTTCTAGATCAATTTGGTTCCAGTGCATCTTCAAGTGCACGGTTTGCTTCAGTGAACTCCCATTTCAGTATCAAATGAGGTCCATACCCTATTTTTGAGGCATTATGCAAAACCGAGTTTCCATCACTTGGAAATTCTGTGTTTTGAATTCCAATATTTCTGACACGCAGTTTACATTTTAGGGGAAAAATGTCCTCTCCACTACAGTACATTTTCCATCTGCCTGGTAATTTTAGAAGAAAATGGCAATGGAACTTCACCATATTAATTATTTCTAAACTTGCACCAGCAGCTGTCATCTATTTGCTTCTAAAAATAGAAAAATAATAGAGTTTTTAAATTATACATTACTGGAGTAGAGTCACAGTTTAGCATTTCCAGCAATATGCAATTTGAAAAACATCATTTACATGGAAATACAATGCCAAATGTTTGCTTTAAAATTCCCTTCCCAACAATTCTTCGGTCTACATACCCAATGACAATTGTCCGGAGGTTGAATATATTTTCAGCTTGTCTCCAAGATCAAACTTCCTACTGCCAGAAGCTCAGTATGGGATAATGTCTATTTTATTCTAGGTTAAAGAAATCCCCCCTCATTCTGCCACAATTAAACATTTCCACTTTGATTTGAAAAACAAACAAACACTAATGACTGGCTACAAATAATCACTTGTTAATAATCAAGGTCAGAATGGTTAGTCTAAAGGGACACATTTCTTGTTCACATTTCCAAGAATGATCCAGTAAGTCACCCAAGAACTGTGATTTTGTCTCCTATTAAGACTGGATTAAAAAGAGGATGAAGTAACTCCAAATGTTGCAAACTTAACAAAACTCATCTGAATGAAAAACAGTTGTGTGAAAGACTTGGCATAACGCCCAGTTGCCTTAATTCCAAGTCTCCTTGACAGAATTCCAAGCAGTAAATTGAGTATTAAAACACTGTCTAAGAAAGCCAGGCTGTTTTTAAAACATTTATGAGACTCTATTGTTACCCTACATGGACCTCATTGTCTAATTATATATTGCATGGAAATGCATGTGTTTTATATAAAACACACACACACACACCAGTGATGGGTTTCAATTTTTTTCAAACCTACTCTGTGGGTGTGGCCTCCTTGTGGGAGTGGCTTGCTGGCCATGTGACCTGGTGGGAGTGGCTTGCCGGCCATGTTTTTTTTTTTCTTTCTTTCTTTCTTTCCTTTCTTTCTTTCTTTCTTTCTTCTTTTTTTTCTTCTTTTCTTTCTTTCTTTCTTTCTTTCCTTTTGTCTCTCTGCCCTTTTTTTTTTTTTTTTTCTTTCATCTCTCTCTCCTCTTTTTTCTTTTTTTTTCTTTTTACTTTATTTTTTCTTTCTTTCTTTTCTTTTCTCCTTTCTTTCTCTTTTCTTTTTCTCTCCCTCTTGTGTGAGTGTGTGTGTGTGTGTGTGTGTGTGTCAGTGGTAGGTTTCAAACTTTTTGGGAACCTCTTCTGTAGTGTGGCCTGCTTTCCGGGTCCACTGGTGGAATCTCTTCTAACCGGTTTGGTAGATTTGACGAACCGGTTCTACCGAATAGGTGCGAACTGGTAGGAACCCACCTCTGACTGACACACACACACACACACACACACACACACACACACACACACGCATAGATATACCAACTCTTGGATAATGACTGTCTAGTTGGTAGATTGCAGATCAATAAAAGCAAAACAATAGCTTCTGGATGCCTATGTAACACTAAATCAGGTTTTGTTTCATCTATAGCAGGGGTGTCAAACTCAATGCCTGGGAGCCAGATCCGGCCTACAAGGGGCCACCTTGAAACAGTAAAGGACCAGCAAAGTAAAGTATCTCTGCAAGTGAAAATGGAGGTGGGAGGGCGCGTGCGCCCTTCTTGAGCTCTGTTTTTTTTCTGGCAGAGGGTTGCAGGAGGCCAGAGTTCGGGAGTCCATTTTGCTGGCAGAATCCTCAGGCCACTTGTTCTGACTGAGGCTTCCCAAGAGCATGAAGCAAACTCCTTGTCCTGACAAAAACCCCTTATTAATGACTGTTAATTCTGCTCATTCACATCCAGCAAAGACTTTCAATGGAGGATTTAGGGTCACAGACCTTCTCTGGCTTGGAGAGCTGCCAGGCCGATATCTGCAAAAACCTGGCAAGGAGTCTCCGAGAGTCACGAACCAATTAAGCAAACTAATTGTCTCCTGCAAACTCCACTCCCCTTTCGCTCCTCTTTTACTTCCTCTGGGAGGGGACATTCATCATCCACCAGTGGCCTTATTCCCAAGACAACCCCTGTTCTTTAGCTGTTCACTTCGTCTGACAATTCTGCACATGCGCACACTGGGAACAGGCTCCAGCTGTTCTTCTGCCTCACTGATGTCTGACTCCGAAGGCAGCTGATAACTGGCAGATGGCCCTGGCTCCCTCTCTGCCTCTGAAGCAGAGCCCTCATAAGCCTTCCCCAGACTCCAGGACTGGCCCATGTTCCTCCCCAAACTCCTCACTGTACAAATCTGCTTCCAGTTCTGCTGGTTGCTGGCAGGCCACAACACCACCACAGGTGCCTCCTACATGAGTGACATCGAGCTAGCCTGGCCATGCCCACCCTGCCCCCCCCCCGAGGTCAAACATAAGCCTGATGCAGCTCTCAATGAAATTGAGCTTGACACCCCTGATCTATAGGTCATTGCCCACGGCTGGGTTAATTCCATCATGCTTCAAATCCAATGAATCAAACCATGTGTAGTTTAACACACTGCAGTGGTTAAGTTAGTCACACAGCAATTCAGTGAATCTGGCTTCTCTGTTACTTGACCTGGGAAAACTGCAGCCATCAAAAATTGAATTTGGATCATGTGACCATGGGCATGCTACAATGGTTGTAAGTGTAAGACACTTTTCCAGTGCCATTGTAATTTTGAACAGTCATTAAATAGAATAGACTAGAATAACAGAGTTGGAAGGTGCCTTGGAGGTCTCCTAATCCAACCCCCTGCCTAGGCAGGAAACTCTACACCTCTAGAGGCAAATGATTATCCAACATATTCTTAAGAACTTCCAGTGTTAGAGCATTCACAACTTCTGGAGGCAAGTTGTTCCACTGGTTAATTGTTCTCACTGTCAGGAAATTTCTCCTTAGTTCTAAGTTTCTTCTCTCCTTGATTAGTTTCCACCCATTGCTTCTTGTTCTGCCCTCAGGTGCCTTGGAGAATAGCTTGACTCCCTCTTCTTTGGAGCAGCCCCTGAGATACTGGAACGCTGCTATCATGTCTCCCCTAGTCCTTCTTTTCACTAAACTAGACATACCCAGTTCCTGCAACCGTTCTTCATATGTGTTAGCCTCCAATACCCTAATCATTTTTGTTGCTCTTCTCTGCACTTTTTCTAGAGTCTCAACATCTTTTTTACAACTTTTTTTTTCAAATGAACCGTTGGACTACAATTTTTCCTTTTATTCTTAATGTTTTTCATTCCCTCCTTTTGGTGGGTTTTCTTTGGGTATCTTTCCATGCTGAAAGAGTTGAAACAAAGCAGCTAAATAACTTAGAAGAGTGAAAATTAAACACAGTGCTCAAATTAAAAGGACTTACATTAAGAAAACAGTGGGGGGAGGAATGAAAGACAGAAGGATTTTACTGTACTGCATATTTAAAAATTTAATTGGTGATTGTAGCAGGTTGAATGCTACCCTGGGAAAACTTGCTTTAAAGACTATTTTTTTAATAAACATTTTTATTAAAAAAAATAATTCCACTTGTAATCAGAAGTATCTGCAAGGCAGACTTTGGAAACTAATCAAATTCCATCCAGTAAATGAAGAAATACCCCAAAGTGCTGATTTACTCCATTACATCAGAGGAAATTAAACCATATCCCCCCAATTGTTTAAATTGGGTTTTAAGAGTCTTCGAAGCAGAGACAAAAATTGATATCAAATGGTATTCCCCTCAAAAATATTTTTTAAAAAAGATTTTTATTAACAACATGTAAAATACACACACCACCACAAATTAGAGTACACACATTTATACAACACAGTGCGAACAGGAACTTCCTGTTTTTTATCTTAGCAATAATCAATCAATATCGCTCACCTTATATTATTTCCCCTTCTATCGTATTTCATTTGGATTTCACCATTCTTAACCCTCTTATTTAACTCATAACTATTATTTTTTTGAGTTTTGTTATATTCCTTCATTGATTCTTGTTTCTTTCCTCCATCCACCTATAGCATTTATCCCATATCTGGTAGAATTCTGATTCTTCCTTTCCCTGTATTTCTTTAGTTAGTTTATCCATTTCGGCACAGTCCATAATCTTTCTTACTATTTCATCTTCATTTGGGATTAATTTGTTTTTCCATTTCTGGGCAAAGGCAATCCTTGCCGCTGTAAGTATATGTAGTATTAAATACTGGATTTCTTTTTTGTATTTCACCGACATAATTCCTAATTAAAAAAAAACTTCAGGTTTCCATTCTATTTTAACCCCTGTTATTGCCTCCAGCCAATTTTTGATCCTTTTCCAAAAGAAAAATTCCTTCCTCACAGGTCCACCATAAATGATATTGATATCAAATGGTATTCCCCTCAAAAAAATATTGATTAGATCTGTAGTAAACCTCTCTTTCTTAACCATGGATTATTGAATAAATTTATTCCCCCCCCCCAAAGGATGATGAGAGGATGGGGATGTTGCAATGGCCATGTGTTACAAAATGTCATAAGTCACTTTTTTTTTCAGTGCTGTCATAACTTTGGTCATTAAATGAACCGTTGTAAGCCGAGGACTAACTGTATGTGCTTTTTAAAGGAGCACTTCATTCCTTTCACCTGGATTCCTGAAGCATATTTTGGTAGTCCAGATTAAGCCAGTATAGGCCACTTGATATTTTGAAGAAGCGACAGAAGTCCCTGTAAGATTGAAGAAATCTCCTGCAGCTTAGCTGTCATTATTAATGTAAGCCTGTTGTAGCAGAAAAAAACAGGGGGTCCCACTCATAATGATGCAATTGAAGGGAATAATGGCTGGCAATGATTAGGCCAGTGTTTAAAAAAATTCTCAAGTTTAATTTAAGACCTGCCCCTTTTCATAATATTGGACATTCATGCATGACCACCTGCAGTGAGAAGTCCTGTTACAACACACACACACAGACACACACACACACACACACACAGTTTGTCAATCAAAAGTTCGGCAGTTTGGAGGTTTGAATTCCTAGCACCGCGCAATGGAGTGAGCTCCCGTTACTTGTCCCAGCTTCTGCCAACCTAGCAGTTCGGAAGCACGTAAAAAATGCAAGTAGAAAAATAGGGACCACATACACATGTGTGAGGGTGTGTGTTTGTGGCCCACTAGCAGAGCTGTCAGACAGTGAGGAGGTTGGGGAGGAAGATGGGCCAGTCCTGGAATCTGGGGAAGGCTCGGATGAGGGCTCTGTGTTGGAGGCAGAGAGGGGGCCAGAGCCGCCCACAGTTATCAGCTGCCTTCAGAGTCAGACATCAGTGAGGCAGACGAACACCTGGAGCACGTTCCCAGAGTGTGCATGCACAGAGTTGCCAGACAAAGGGAACAAGGTTGACTTGGGAGTAAGGCCACAGGTGGATGATGAATGGCCCCTCCCAGAGGAAATAAATAGAGCAAAAGAGGAGTGGAGTTTGCAAAAGACAATTAGTTTGCTTAATTGGTTCGTGACTCTCAGAGGCTCCTTGCCAGGTTTTGCAGATATCGGCCTGTCAGCTCTCCAAGCCAGATAAGGTCTGTGACTGTAAATCTTCCCTTGAAAGACTTTGCTGCATGTAAATGAGCAGAATTCACAGTAAATTAATAAAAGGGGTTTTTGTCAGGACAAGGAGTTTGCTTCATGCTCTCGGGAAGCCTCGGTCAGAACAATATGTATTGCTTGCAAAGCATGTGAGTGTTATAATTGCATAGATACATTCGATGCCAGGTGCACTCAAGACCCATTTTATGTGATAATTGGAACAGCTGGCTTGATTGAAACTTACCAACAATCCCAATCCAGTTGTGTCTTTATAGGGCAGACAGATGGTTCTAATCTATCCATAGTTCTACTCCTCATGATGATGCTCTCACAAAAAAGACACACTACGACTTTCCCCACCCGTGGTACCTAACTACAAGAATAAAACTATTCAGATGCATCCTGAACTCATTCCATCTGCAGTCATGCAACTCAATCCAACAGAAGCATAATTGCAAAACAAAACCGAAACCTGATGTCTGATTAATTGCAATTTAAAATATACTGGAAGACACAGATGGATACGTTCCTAGCCTTCAAGAAAATTAAGCTTCAGACGAAGACACAGATTGTTCTTTTGGTGTCTGCACCATTTGTAACGTTGCCCCAATCTGTTAGAAGATAGAATCGTAGTTCCGTGATAATGCATATGTGTTCGGCGCCGAAACCGTTTACTTTCTAGCTGGCTTTGTGAATATCAAAGCAGGTGGCAATCTATGCAATAGACAATGAAAGGATACACTATTTTAGGTGTTCCAAGTCATAATTGGTAGAATCAGAAATGTGACATTGGACCCAAATCAGGTTTTTTTTTTTTGCAAATGTAAGTGTATTTTTAAGTAAGTGTGTTATTGAGCTGTCATTTGCACCTCTCTAATGGTCTGGTTTGGCTCTGCAAGCCAACAAAATAGACACAGACTTCAGAGGATAATTAGAACTGCAGAAAAAACAATTACTACCAACCTGCCTTCCATTGAGGACCTGTACACTGCACAAGTCAAAAAGAGGGCTGTAAAAATAACTACGGACCCCTCACATCCTGGACATAAACTGTTTCAACTCCTATCCTCAAATGATGCTATAGGGCACTGCACACCAGGGCAACTAGACACAAGGACAGTTTTTTCCCCCTAAACACCATCTCTCTACTAAACAACTAATTCTCTCACTTTCAAACTATTCACTAAGGCTGCCTTACTATACTATTAATTTCTCATCATTCCTATCACCCTCCTCCCACTTATGACTGCATGACTGTAACTTTTGTGCTTGTATCTTCACAATTTATATTGTTTCCTAGTATGATTTGATTGCTTATTTGTACCTATGACTATCATTAAGTGTTGTACCTTCTTGACGTATGTATCTTGTCTTTTTATGTACACCGAGAGCATCTGCACCAAAGACAAATTCCTTGTGTGTCCAATCACACTTGGCCAATAAGAATTCTATTCTATTCTAAAGCAACACTATCAAAAGTTAAAATTGAAGCTCTACACCATGTAAAATGCAGCTGTGTATAAATATCTTGTCAACAAATGGATTCAGAACCGCCCTTTGGAATCAGTTTTGAGTTTAAATAAGGATTCAGTCAAAACACAAAACTAACTGAAATGCAAAATTGCATGTTTTGTAAGTGTTATAGGTTTTATTAAGTCCTTAGTTGACTCATAATTTTTGTTTAACCATGGTACAAATTTCACATCAGTAAAAGGTAAAGGTTCCCCTCGCAATATGCTACTCGTTCCCGTCTGGGGGTGATGCTCATCTCTGTTTCAAAGCCAAAGCTGTCTCCATGGTCATGTGGCTGGCATGACTAAATGCAGAAGGTGCACAGAACACCAAAGGTGATTCCTATTTTTCTACTTGCATTTTTACATGCTTTCGAACTGCTAGGTTGGCAGAATCTGGGACAAGTAATGGGAGCTCACTCCATTACGCGGCGCTAGGGATTTGAACCGCCAAACTGCTGACCTTCCTGATCGACAAGCTCAGTGTCTTAACCACTGAGCCACCACGTCCCACATAATAAGACAGAGAAATCTCAGTAATCGATACATCCCTATTTGAAATCAAAATTCAATTCCATGTATCTGAAAGAGCA
This sequence comes from Thamnophis elegans, assembly GCF_009769535.1. Taxonomy (NCBI): domain Eukaryota; kingdom Metazoa; phylum Chordata; class Lepidosauria; order Squamata; family Natricidae; genus Thamnophis; species Thamnophis elegans. Next base: position 70,327,651 of record NC_045549.1, on the reverse strand, counting down.
AAATGCAATAGGATCTACAACATTGGTAAAGCATAAGGCAAATCACATAGATTAAATAAAAACCCAGAAAAATAGAAATGTTTTCACCTAAATGCCCATTTCTCCCTCCCCCCCCCAAAAAAAAAAACAACTCTTTGATGCTACCATGGGAGCAGCAAATTGAGAAGTTGACTTGGACAAGAATTTCAGAACACATATCTAAACATTGGGTGGAAACTCACTGAATGATACATTTTGTTAGTGACTTAGATCCCAGCCTACGGGAAGTGATACAACTCCAGGATAATCTTCTCTGCACATGCACACACTGGGAACAAGTTCCAGACCAGAAGTGAACAAATTGTCACAATTAACAAGAACTATAATGCCAAGAGGTTTATAGGTGGTGAGGAAGGAAAGTTGTGCACAATCAAGGATTAAAAATGAAAGGACAATACTTAAGCAATGACTTAGATCTTTCCTAAAATGTCAAATCACATGAAGGGCTGCTACAATGAGTAAGGTTTTAATGTTGCCTTTGTTCACTGCCTTGAATTCAATGTCACCTTCCAGGGTATGCATTTTGGTCATCCAGTTAGTTTGAAGCAATAACAAGCTGCAGCACAAGAAATCATACTATATGAGTAAAACCCTACTAAGCCAATGCACTGATGATATATGGGTAAAACCGTAGTAGCCAATGATTTGGTTAGATATTCATTCTCTAATCCCAACACACCTTATAGCAATCTTACCTCAACTGCATGGCTTCTACATACTACTATGCACTACTACTACTACTACTACTACTACTACTACTACTACTACTACAACAACAACAACAAAATATAGATTAGAATTTCTGTATTTTGCCACTACGATGTAGTAGCCATCTACTACATAGCAGTGGCATGTGGAATACAGTGTTCAGTTTCGCCATACTGATAGGACAGTCCCTACAATGACGTTCTGAACTAGTAAACTGAGATTGACTATGTCTTAAGGATTTAAGTCTCCTTGGGTTGGGTAAAAATTCCCCTAAACCTTTACGCATTGAACTGCTGGATTCCATATTACATCAAGCTTACATTGCAAGTTATTGTTCCACTCGAGGCTTATATATCACACTAAGCTATGGTTTATCCAAAGCTAGGATTGTTGAATAAATCAAAACATCAAGACTCACACAGCCCAAACTAAACACAAAAAAGGGGGAAAGAGGTATCTATGATTACCTTTGAATTGCTCTCTACTTCCTATGTTGTTGTTAGTTGCAAAGTCGTGTCCGACCCATCACGACCCCATGGACAACGTTCCTCCAGGCCTTCCTTTCCTCTGGAGTCCATTTAAGCTCACACCTACTGCTTCAGTGACCCTCCCACCTCATTCTCTGTCGTCCCCTTCTTCTTTTGCCCTCAATCGTTCCCAGCATGAGGCTCTTCTCCAGTGAGTCCTTCCTCATTAGGTGGCCAAAGTCTTTTGCGGTTCCTCTTCAGGATCTGGCCTTCTAAAGAGTCAGGTTGATCTCCTCTAGACTGACTGGTTGGATCACCTTGCAATCCAAGGGACTCAAAGAGTCTTCTCCAGCAGTACAGTTCAAAGGCCTCCATTCTTTGTCACTCAACCTTTCTTATGGTCCAACCTTCACAGCCATCCATTGCAACTGGGAAAACCATAGTCTTGACTAGACACACTTTTGTGGGCAGGGTGAGGTCTCTGCTTTTTAGTATGCTGTCTAGGTTTGCCATAGCTTTCCTCCCCAGGAGCAAGTGTCTTTTAATTTCTTGGCCGCAGTCCCCATCTGCAATGATCTTGGAGCCCAGGAAAATAAAATATGTCCCTACCTCCATTTACTTCCTATAGTTGCAGCCTTTTAGTGTGGAAGCCAAGGGTCATGTTCTTCTCCCTCAGAACCATTTGAGGGCTTCTGTTTCTAAGGTCCATCAGCTCTTCCTCACGTCTTCTTAAATGCTGTGCAGTGTTGGGAAATCTCAATTGCTCTACCACAGAGGTGAAGAACCATGGCCCCTGTGTGACTTTTGAACTTCAACTCCCATTGGCTCAGGGATTCTGAGAATTGAAGTCCACAAGTCATAAAAGGGCCATCATTCCCCCACCTGCTCTCCCAGGAAGGAAGAGCAATTTTAAAAGAAGGAGGAGTCAAGCTATTCACCAAAGCACCTGAGGGCAGGACAAGAAGCAACAGGTGGAAACTAATCAAGGAGAGAAGCAACTTAACAGTTAGAACAATTAATCAATGGAACAACTTGTCTCCAGAAGTTGTGAATGCTCCAACACTGGAAGTCTTTAAGAAGATGTTAGATAATATTGTCTGAAGTGGTGTAGGGTTTCCTGCCTAAGCAGGGGGTTGGACTAGAAGACCTCCAAGGTCCCTTCCAACTCTGTTATTCTATTCTATTCTATCTCTACATCTAGCTGACATGGCTTGACTGATCAGAAAAGCCTAAAAGTTAATGCTTAACAATTGGATAAGAAAGTATGAGGACATAACAGAATGGTAGGCTAGATTGGAAAGTAAAAAAATAAAATAAAAAACAGCATCCAAGCGAACCAGTTGCAAATTGTTCCTAAGAAAACCAAATGCATTTGGTTTGATTTATGAGAATCAAATTTGATACAAAGGAGCCTTTTTAAAAAAATTATTGCTACTAAATTGAACGATGCCATCTGATAATTCAGAGTGGCTTATGAAGCTACACATTTTTTTAAAAAAATTAAGAGGAAAAGGTACTACATCTGAATGATCCAATACTGGAAGTCTTTAAGATGTTGGGATTAACCATTTGTCTGAAGTGGTGTAGGATTTCCTGCCTAAACATGGGGTTGGACTAGGAGACCTCCAAGGTCCCTTCCAACTCTGCTATTCTATTCTATTCTATTCTATTCTATTCTATTCTATTCTATTCTATTCTATTCTATTCTATCCTATTCCAGCCTATCCTATCCTATCCTCTATCCTCTATCCTATCCTATCCCTATCCCTATCCCTATCCCCATTCCCATTCCCATTCCCATTCCCATTCCCATTCCATTCTACTCCCATTCCTATTTCTTATTCTATTCTATTCTATTCCAGCCTATCCTATTCTATCCTATTCTATCCTATCCTATCCTATCCCCTATCCTATCCTATCCCCTATCCTATCCTATCCTATCCCTATCCCTATTCCCATTCCCACTCCATTCTACTCCCATTCCCATTCTACTCCCATTCCTATTTCTATTCTATTCTATTCTATTCCAGCCTATCCTATTCTATCCTATCCTATCCCTATCCCTATCCCTATTCCCATTCCATTCTACTCCCATTCCTATTTCTTATTCTATTATATTCTATTCTATTCCAGCCTATCCTATCCTATCCTATCCTATCCTATCCTCTCCTCTATCCTATCTATCCTAGCCTATCCTATCCCTATCCTATTCCCATGTCCCATTCCCATTCCATTCTACTCCCAGCCCATTCTACTCCATTCCTATTTCTTATTCTATTCTATTTCAGGATTCTTCTACATTGTATGAATTAATAACTTAGTTTACGATCAAAGCAAAAATATTTAGTTTGGGGCTTAGCAGAAACGTGGCACATACTTTGGGGGTTTGGAGCACATGTTATGGCTGTCTAGCCAAAAGGCCTCATATTTTAAAGTGGCACTAACCAATAGGCACTATTTAATGATCAAAATCTCATCCTCTGATGTCACACCTAACCAAATTTGACTGATCCTCAAAAAGGGCAACCAAAAGGAGAATATTGCATTATTTAACATTAAGCCTGGTTAATCTTTGATGAGAAATGTCTAGCCAAGCCTGAGGCCTGCAGGTGGACCAAACACATGATTGATAACAACATGAAATTACTAGCTAGCTGGAACTTATTGTTTGTGTTAGTTTCATTTTCATTTTCATTTCATTTATTAAAATTTATAGGCCGCCCTTTTCCCTGAGGGGACTCAGGGCGGCTTACAATCACAAGGGAGGGGGGGTGCAGTATCAAAAAACAAAACAAATGTGAACAAAGAAAAATAATAAAACACAACTTTCGTTCAGCAATCAAACACTCGGGCGGGTGAATTGGGAACCTATCCCCAGCCTGTTGGGAGTGCCAGATCTTGAGGGCTGCGCGGAAGGTCTGGATGGTGGTGAGGGTACGGATCTCAACGGGGAGATCGTTCCACAGGGTCGGAGCTGCAACAGAAAAGGCTCTCCTTTCCTGTTGCAGCTCCGACCCTGTTAGTGGGTGGATGGCAGTTTAATGTTAATGTTAAAGTTTAATGTTAAAAAGTAGAACAACTGTTTTAGGAAGAAGATATACAAGTAGATGATTCTAATCACCCATGCTACATTGGGTTTTTTTGTTGTTGTTGTTTTGTTTTGTTTTAAGTTGAGGTAATCAATTCCTCAAGAGCCGAGGTGGCGCAGTGGTTAAATGCAGCACTACAGGCTACTTCAGCTGACTGCAGTTCTGCAGTTCAGCGGTTCTAATCTCACTGGCTCAGGGTTGACTCAGCCTTCCATCCTTCCGAGGTGGGTGAAATGAGGACCCAGACTGTGGGGGCGATATGCTGACTCTGTAAACCGCTTAGAGAGGGCTGAAGCCCTATGAAGCGGTATATAAGTCTAACTGCTATTGCTATTGGCTATTGCTATTGCTACTTTGCCTCTGATTTAATTTGGATGTTATTTTGGAACCTTGACAAAACAGTTTCCAATGTATCTGTATCTCCATACAGACAATGTACTCCTTGATTAGTAATCAAGAGCATAATAAATGACATCCTTGTGGATTCTGCAAAATATGGTTAGTGATCAGCATTCAGTTTGGGTTATTCACAAATAAGACATACTTGCAATAGCAATAGCAGTAGACTTATATACCGCTTCATAGGGCTTTCAGCCCTCTCTAAGCGTTTACAGAGAGTCAGCATATTGCCCCCAACAATCTGGGTCCTCATTTTACCCCCTCGGAAGGATGGAAGGCTGAGTCAACCCTGAGCCGGTGAGATTTGAACCGCTGAACTGCTGATCTAGCAGTAGCCTGCAGTGCTGCATTTAACCACTGCGCCACCTCGGCTCTCAGAGGAGGGTTTTTACCGGTTCAGACTGGTTCAGCAGAACCAGTAGTGGTTTCCAGCCTGGGTCGCTGGAACCGGGAACAACCCAGGCCCTGCCACATCTCTGAACCAATTCTCCAGTCGGCGTGGCATGTTTTCTCCCCTTTTAATGTTCTGCACGTGAGTAGATCTACCGGCATTAATGCCGCCAGCAATCCATCCCTGCAAACTTGGTTTTCATTTTCTTTCCTGCTCTAGAAAAGAGAAATCCTGTTGCGGAAATCATGTATCAAGCATGTTTACATGAGCAACCTGCTGAGTTATTGCTCATCAGCATTAGCTTATATCTCAATTTATATGCAGTCACCGAAGATTGGAAGACATTTTTCCCCCCCTGAAATAAACAAAACACCCATACGAAACATGCATTTTGAAGTTAGCTTCGGGCAAAAGGGGAAAAAAAGGTTTAATCTTGTTCAAATAAATGGCCCACATTTCTTGCTCAGTTAGTGGTTAATGCAGAAACCTAGTGTAAGTTGTCTGCAGAGGATCCCAGAGGAGAGGTTTGTTCTCTGTCACACTGTGAATAGCCTTTGTGTAGTTTCATGCTAAATTCGGTGTCCTGACACCATTCAGAAGAGAGAAGAAGCAAAACATGCAGACAATTGAGTTCATACGTTGAATATTTAACATTTATGCACATGCACAATAAGAGAACGTGCAAATCTGGAATGGTTAGCTGACCAATTGTAATTTCTTGAGTTACAAACACTGAGGTCAACCGTGTTTTACGGCCTCTGAAAATGATTAGCCATCATTTGGATCAGTGGTGGGTTTAAAAAAAAAAATTGAACCTACTCTGTGGATGTGGCCTCCTTTGTGGGAGTGGCTTGCCGGCCATGTGACCTGATGGGAGTGGCTTGCTGGCCATGTGCCCCCCCTCTCTCTCTCCTTCCTTTTGTCTCTCTGTCCCTTTTTCCTTTTTTTCTTTCATCCTCTCTCACTTTTTATTTCTTTTTTCTTTTTCTTTATTTCTTTCTTCCTTTTTTTCTCTTGCTCTCTGTGTGTGAGTCTGTCTGTCTGTCTGTCTGTGTGTGTGTGTGTCAGTGGTGGGTTTCAAAAATTTTTGGAACCTCTTCTTAGGTGTGCCTGCTTTCCGGGTCCACTGGTGGAACCTCTTCTAAATGGTTCGGGAGATTTGATGAACCGTTCTACCGAATAGGTGCGAACTGGTAGGAACCCACTTCTGATTTGGATGCTGTCCATATATGCTAGGAATAATTAAAATTCATAATCATCTGATATCACAGCTTGTCACAGAAACCAATGGAACAATTGAATCCTGATGGTTGCCTTCAGAAGCTGTGAGAGCTTCACCAATGGAGGCTTTCAAGAAGAGATTGGACAGCACAGATTGTCAGAAATGGTGTAGGGTCTTCTGCTTGGGTGGGGGGGTTGGACTAGATGACCTCCAAGGTCCCTTCCAAATTCTGTTATTTTGTTACAGTAGTAGTGAGAGGCCAAGTGAATGAGAATTTATGCCTTCAAAAGTAGTGATCAGAATTTTTATTTTCCCATGTCTCTCGCATCAACATTGGTCATACTTTAGCTAGTGCTGCAGTGATAAACCAACAAGAGTGGTCTTATTTATTGGTTGGTTGGATTCTTGATATCATTTGTCTAGCTGTCCATCTTAAAGCCAAACTCTGGATGACTGACAGTCCCTAGCAAACGAAATATATTCCATCTAAACTAAAGCAAACAAAAAAAAAAATACAAACCCCAAATAGGAAAAACAGAACAACAGATGGAATTATTTCCACTGTCAAACCTTCTTAGGATATGGTTCTCCGACGTTGAGAAGAATTTACTGTGCTTCAACCTATAACAACTTGGCAGGTGCTTATTTAAGCTTTGCTGAGTATTCTGATGTGAGTTTTGATGACCACCTGCTGATACAGCTGGTATATATGCTAGGATGCTCACATCTACTAAGGCACTCTCTGTTGTTTTAGCCTACCATCCTCTAAAGCAGATCTGTCAAACTGGTGGCCTGTGGGCCAGATGCATCATGCACAGGCCATGCCACCCTGTCTCCACAAAGGCAAAAAATGTTACAATCAGTGGTGGGATTCAATTTTTTTTTTACTACTGGTTGTGTGGGCACGGCTTGGTAGGCTTGGTGAGGCTTGGTGGGCATGACAGAGGAAGGATACTGCAAAATCCCCATTCCCTTCCCACTCCAGGGCAAGGATGCTGCCAAATCCCCATTTCCAGCCCACTCCAGGGCAAGGATATTGCAAAATCCCCATTCACTTCCCACTCCAGGGCAAGGATGCTGCAAAAAACCCCATTACAGGGCAAGGATGCTGCAAAATCCCCATTCCCTTCCCACTCCAGGGCAAGGATGCTGCAAAATCCCCATTTCCAGCCCACTACAGGGCAGGATGCTGCAAAATCCCCATTCCCTTCCCACTCCAGGGCAAGGATGCTGCAAATCCCCATTCCCTTCCCTCTCCAGGGCAAGGATGCTGCAAATCCCCATTTCCAGCCCACTCCAGGGCAGGATGCTGCAAAATCCCCATTTCCAGCCCACTCCAGGGCAAGGATACTGCAAAATCTCCATTCCCTCCCCACCCCACTAACCTGCTTTCCAGCTCCATTCTCCTGTGCAGGACAACAAAAGAAGATCCAGCTGATCAGCTGGGACTCAGGACGCAGCAAATAGATGGGGGCGGGGCCAGCCAGAGGTGATATTTTCAGGTTCTCCGAACTAATAAAATTTTCCACTACTGGTTCACTAGAACTGGTCAGAACTGGCTAATTACCACCTATGGTTGTGCTATGTCACGATACATCACATTATGCAATCGAGTTTGACACCCATACTCTAAAGGATTCATGATAGCAGAGATGTTATCCAGTCTCTTTCAACTGGTGGGACGAGAGCCAGAAGCTAGTATGAGATACTTCATTTTTTTTCCATAGCTGAATGGGAACTTCACTCGTGAACACTCTCTTCTATTTCAATGGATTGTTTTCTATGCAAAAAGAATATCCAGTTTCAAACTCTGCTCCCTTTCATTTTTGTTTCAAATACCTGATCTACTCTGCCTCTGACTTGAGATTTATTATTCGGAGGCAATCGCAGTAAACTACTTCTGGAGACTAAAATATAAAATTGGAATGGCTACATGATTTGAGTTTGGCTAGTTCAGGGGTCGGCAACCTTAAACACTCCAACAAAGGTCCTAACCGGAAGCCCCCATTCAATTCTGGAGCTGGCCGGAAGTCCAGTTCCCACACAAAATGTCTCCTCCTAGTGTGGGCATCCTTTTTCCTCTACCTGTCCCAATCGAAAGCCCTATCAATTGTAGAGCTGACCAGCGAGAGGGAGCCACAGCAGAGGGATGATAGAGTCACATGCGGCTCCAGAGCCACAGGTTGCTGACCCCTGGGCTAGTCTAAAGAAAAGAAGAATTAGGGGTGACATGATAGCAGTATTCCAGTATTTGAGTGGCTGCCCCAAAGAAGACAGGGGAGGGGTGTCAAATTATTCTCCAAAGCACCGGAAGGCAGGACAAGAAACAATGGTTGGAAACTAATCAAAGAGAGAAGCAACCTTGGAAGTAAGTAGAAACTTCTAACAGTGAGGACAATTAACCGGTGGAACAGCTTCCTTCAGAAATTGTGGACACATATCACTGGAGCTTTTAAGAAGAGACTTCACTTGTCTGAAACAGCATAGGTTCTCCTACTTGAGGAGGGGGCTGGAGTAGAAAATACCCAAAGCCCCTTGCAGCTCTATTCTATTCTATTCTATTCTAGTCTAATCTAGTCTAGTCTAGCTGTGCAAATCAAAATCATCACTAGATGGCAAGAAAGAGTCAATTCTCTGTATCACTTTGCTGCCATCTAATGGTTGCTCCCAGGTTTGCATTCTAACTAGGTCACTTCTAATAATAATTCAACTGCAAATAGAAAGCTGCTTTTTCCACTCTTAGCTGAGCAGCTGACGTCTGGATAACCTCCTCTGACCTAAAGTTAATTTATGCAGAAGAGGCCTCATTGAGATTTTGATGGGGAAAACTAGCGGAAAATCCCAGCACCGTACCTTTGTCGCCAATAAAACTATATAGGCATATCAAAGAAGCATCAAGGAGTCAAGCTTGATTGGAAGGATTATTATTATTATTTTTACCGGGCATTTGAATGTTTAATGACGTAACATTCTTCTTGTCTTTTCCGATGTAGATATTTTAATCAAAATTACCGAACATAGAACTTTGCATTCAGAATAGATGTTCTATCAGTTAGCGATGGCTTCTCCTTCTTAGGCACATGAAATGATGGTGGTTTTTCAGGCATGAATAGAATAGAATAGAATAGAATAGAATAGAATAGAATAACAGAGTTGGAAGGGACCTTGGAGGTCTTCTAGTCCAACCCCCTGCTGAGGCAGGAAACCCTGCACCAATTCAGACAAATGGTTATCCAACACCGTCTTAAAAACTTCCAGTGTTGGAGCATTCACAACTTCTGGAGGCAAGTTGTTCCACTGATTAATTGTTCTAACTGTCAGGAAATTTCTCCTTAGTTCTAAGTTGCTTCTCTCCTTGATTTGTTTCCACCCATTGTTTCTTGTCTTGCCTTCAGGTGGTTTGGAGAATAGCTTGACTCCCTCTTTTTTGTCGCAGCCCGAGATATTGGAAGACTGCTATATCCCCTAGTCCTTTTTTTCATTAAACAAGGCATACCCAGTTCCTGCAATTGTTCTTCATATGTTTTAGCCTCCAGTCCCCTAATCATCTTTGTTGCTCTTCTCTGCACTCTTTCTAGAGTCTCCACATCTTTTCTACATCGTGGCGACCAAAACTGAATGCAGTATTCCAAGTGTGGCCTAACCAAGGTCTTATAAAGTGGTATTAACACTTCACGTGATCTTGATTCTATCCCTCTGTTTATGCAGCCTAGAACTATGCTGGCTTGTTTGGCAGCTGCTGCACACTGCTGGTTCATATTTAAATGGAGGTCCACTAGAATTTCTTGATATCTTCTCAAAATGACTTAACTTTCAGCACTGGGTTAACTTTGGCAAGCTGGAAAAGTCAGGCTGTTATTTTATTCATTCATCCATCATATCCTATATTGCGATGGCAGTCATGTTTATGGGCCTTTTAATGCTTTTCAAGTTATCTTTAGAATTCAGCTTTGCATAGAACTGGCAAATAATTATTCTCTAAGGGGGGGAAAAGTGATTCCGTCTGGATGCTACATCAGAACATATTTCTGAGTCTGCAGTTTTCATGTACTTCAAAGCATTGGAAGCCACGATAAATATGCGCTGGCTTCAAAAACATATTTGTTTGCAAAAATGCTGAACAGGCAACCTCTATTAGATCTGCAGGCATTTAAAAAAAAAATAATCCTTCAATTAATTTGGGAGAATCAGACGGCTGTCTCAATGTCAAATTCTTATATGATATTGTGAATTATAACTACCAAACAATTTCTACAGATTTGCTGCCATTTTATTCAACGGCAAGCAGCATGGAGGTATGCAGGCCTAGGAAGCTGTTTAAAATCTTTTAAGAATGGGTTTCATTAATAATTATGCAGGGTTAAGCCCAGCAGTATTGAGGGGAGTTAAAATTCACACTTAGATGGAAGTAGCATTACACCTAAGCATTTACACTGAGTTCTATCCCGCCCTCCCAGCTTTAGGTATTAAAACAGAGGCTTTTTCAAAAAAATTAAATTAAAAGGATAATAGCGAGAAAGGGAGGAACTGCAGAAAGTTGAGGATTTTCCTGTTTTTAAACATTCAATCACACTTTAAAAAATTAATGAAACAGTTCCCAGGATCCAGAGGCTTTCACCAGTGGGAAACCTATGACGCACTACCAGCGATGGGTTTCACATTTGCCTACTACTGGTTTGTCCCGTGTGACTGCTTCACAGGTGCATGCACCAAAGGTGGTTCCTACCAGTTTGGCCGAGTAGGTAGTAACTCGGCTGGGCATGTGCCCAGTTCCATCCTCAGCGCCGCCATCTTGATTTTCGGTTCTGCGAAGGCGCAGAACAATCTTCATTGCAAAAATGTATTTTTTTCCCTTGTTCTAATGTTGTGCACACGTGCAGACCCTTTATGGGTGCAAATGCGCACACGTGCAGAGTGCACGTCTAACATTGCGCGAGCAAAGCGAGCCCACATGTGCAAAATAATTTGCACGACGAACCAGCTGTAATGCTGGCAGCAACCCACTCCTGGTGCACGCCCCTTCCCTACATGCTCCCAGCAGTGGTGGGTTCCAGATCCTAGTTCAACTGGTATGGTGCGACGGGGCCCAGCGTCCACCACATGAAAGCGCGCAGCACGCACATACGTCCTTACCTCTTGCGACACCTCCGCAATGCTCCAGCTGCTCAGCAGGTGCTGTGCACTCCATGCGCGGAAGCACCAAAGAGCTCAAGTATAGGTAGGGAGCTTGGGCGGGCAGGTGGGCCCTCTGGAGCACTGGAACAGAACACTACCTGGTGCTCCGGATAGGCACCAGTACACCCATATCAGGGCATACCACTTGCAACCCACCACTGGCTCCCAGCCTTCCAAACATGCACTTTGAATATGGCCAGCCAGGGCAGCTGGGCAGGCCAATCCACGATTTCCATTACTGGTTCAGACGAACTGGTCCAAACCGGCTGAATACCACCTCTGTGCACTACACAGAGATATACAAAGACAAATATTCTATTTCTTTTTCATCAGTCCAAGAAGAAAATATGGACAAATTATGGTTTAATGATCTTCTGTTTGCCTGTTTTGCCTGTCAAAGTTAAAAATCCTGCACAACAGGGCAGCTGATCCTATCTCAAATTGCTTTGTATTTCATGAAATCTCACCAAGAGCTAAATCTGTGATGTCACATAAGCTTCTTGAAGAAGCATATCAAATGTTATGAGATGTATATAAAGTTTCACCTTCCTCACCCAAAAAAAAGCAAAAAAACAACCCTTCTTCATATTTTGCAAACTCACTCATGAAAATGTTTTTTTTTGGGGGGGGGACTTTGGATTATCTCAGATCTACGTACAAATTATTTTGTAGGTCTTCAAAAGTGTTGAGGGATATCACGGATAGGTTCCTGGTCTTAAGTTAATGACAAAGTGACAAACTTTTCCCAATACAGGTTTTTCTTCTTCCTTCAAAGAATTGATAGAAACACACAAGCTAATGTAAGATGATGGATTGGAAACAGGAAGCCCCAATTTCTAATATTTCCTTCGGCAGAGGTGGTTTTCAGCAGGTTCTGACCAGTTCTGGGAACCTGGTAATGGAAATTTTGAGTAGTTCGGAAAACCGGTAAATACCATCTCTGGCTGGCCCCGCCCGCATCTATTCTCTATCTCCCGAGTCCCAGCTGATCAGGAGGGAATGTGGATTTTGTAGTATCCTTCCCCTGAAGTGGGGTGAGAGTGGAGATTTTGCAGTATCCTTCCCCTGGATGGAGAGGGAATGGATATTTTACAGTATCCGTCCCATGGAGTGTGGAGAGAACAGAGATTTTGCAGTATCCTTCCCCTGGAGTGGGGAGGGAATGGATATTTTATAGTATCCTTCCCCTGGAGTGGGGCGGGAACAGAAATTTTACAGTATCCTTCCCTTGGAGTGGGGAGGGAATGGAAATTTTACAGTATCCTTCCCCTGGAGTGGGGAGCGAATGAAGATTTTATAGTATCCTTCCCCTGTCATGCCCACCAAGCCACAGCCACAGTACCGGTAGTAAAAAAAAATTGAATCTCACCACTGCCATTAGGGACAGAAACTGCTTGGATGACTTTGGTCTGGGTTTTTTTTTGTGTGTGTGTGTTGTTGTTTTTCCTCACTCACTTCCTCCATGTCTCTCCCTCTCTCCCCCTCCCCCGCTGTCTCCATTAGACTAGTAAATTAAAAATGTCTAATTATCTACTCACACTTGACTCGCATAGTAGATTAAGGACCATAATCTTCAATGAAGAGCTCTTCATCTTTAACACAAAACTTTCACCGTAAGGAGGGATGTATATAAATATTCTCTGAACTACTGTAAAACACTAATTACACCCAGTAATATTCAAGGCACATTTTCATCCAATGTCAGCTGCAAGCAGAGAGATCCACAAAGTGTAGAGTTCAAGCTAACTACTTTATTGCATTCTGCCTGTTATACAGGAATCTCCTCAGATTAGTTGCTTTCTCTTGGGAACAGATAGATAAGGTTCTATGGAGTTTGCCAGGAGGTGGTCAGTCTTAGATTTCTCGTGGCTTGCACAAGGATTCAAAACTAATCCCCTGCTTGACTCCTCTTTCCTGCCTTCCTTTCCCAACATTCAGCTAATCCCATCTTCCTTCTTTCCCTTTTTAACTTTTCTGTAACGTTCCCGTGGTTCATCCATGAGGCCAATGTGGAGAAAAGACAGGACACGACCTTTCTCGGGATGGAGCGACCCAGATTTGGGGTCTGAGAGCCCCTTTTATTGAGATGGACAAAGGCAGGAGGAGCAATAGCATGTGAGTAAAGACAGCCTATAAAAGTACAATTTCTAATCTACTGCTCAGGGAAGTTCTGTCTATATATGGTCAAATCCTGGACGTCATTGATAGGGCACATCTCAGAATGTTATGTTATGAACTATCAGGATGTTATGGCGTTTTAGGAGTTTGTTTTCTCCTGTGTGGTTCAGCGTGGCTCTGCATGCCCTGGTATGAACTGGACCATGGGTGACCGCTACGCCTACACAAGGAATTATATTACAACACTTTTCAACTGCCCGTTCTCAACACAATCCCAACTCACCATTCCATAATCCTACCGTTATCTCTCCCTTAATACCCCCCCCCCCCGATCCACCCACTCCTTCAAACCATTGGTGGGTTCTGGCTCCCATCGCAACTGGTAGGCTGCATACGGGGCCTGGCATAGCCATTGGGCACACACACTGCACACGCATGCACACACCACTGCCCTGCGACACCCAGCTGCTCGGTGGAGGTCACACAGGAGCCGCACGCTGTGTGTGCAGGCGTGATTGGCCCAGTTGCTTCAAAAACAGGTAAGGAATGCAGGTGGGTGGGTGGACCAAATGGGCCACTGTACCATTATGGTGGCCACTGCTCCTGACTACCACCAGTACAGCTGCACCAGGCTGTTCTGCCTGGAACCCGCCACTGCTTCACACCCAGATTAGAAATATTATTGATTACATTGCTTTTAAAGCTTTTACATCAGAGGTTCCCAACTTCTGGGCAACGGCCCTATTTGCAAGCAGACCCCATGAGGGGTAGGACGCTGTGTATGCGCATGCATGCAGCTCAACTTGCGCAAGTCCAGATGCACACGCATGTGTGCTGGTGTGCCACTTGTGCAAGTAGAGCTGTGCATGTATGCATGCTGATCCATCCATCATGCTCCCCAGTTCCCCTCTTCCCCCCCCCCCCCCACAGTCAGGCCACCAAGTTTGGAGAGCGCTATTTTACATCAACAAATGGCAAACAAGACCTTCTCAGCGTATAGAGCAGTGGTGGGATTCAAATAATTTAACAACTGGTTCTCTTCCCTAATGACCAGCAGGGTAGGTGAGGCTAAGTGGTCATGTGATTGGTGGGCATGGCCAACTCACTGTCACTCATGTCGATGAGCGCTTTGTCTTCGCTGTTACAATGTAATGAGGGTTAACCGGAGAGGCAGTTTCTGTAAGCAGGACAATAAAGATGAGACTAGAAACAACACCAGAATGTTTCCTTCCTGCCTTCCTTACAGGATTAGCCCTGTAAAGTGGAAAAAACCAAAAGGAGATTTCTTCCAAGACCTCGGTTCTCCGAACTGCTTGGAAAGTTAACAACCGGTTCTCCCGAATAGGTGCGAACCGGCTGAATCCCGCCACTGGTATAGAGTCTTGCTATAATCAAAAACTGACTTTCCAAAGTTCTTTTTTTTTATTTGACTAGGAATCAGGGCTTATCTAGTATTCTTCCAAACATACAGTCTAGGAAGCCAGCTAATTTTCACGTTTCATGTTTATGAAACAAAGGGGGAAAAAAGAAACCAATAAAGGAAAATATTGGTAGCTCAGGATTGAAACGAGGGGCCGTTGGTGCTCTCTGAGCATGGTGGTTTTCCTGCAAACGTTTCATTACCCAACTAGGTAACATCATCAGTGTTATTTGACCGATGATATTACCTAGTTTGGGTGATGAAACACCTGCAGGAACACCGTCGCGCTCCGAGGAAAAGACGTTTGTCGAAACTTGATGTTGGTGTAATAGAATAATTAAGGATCTGAGTTAAATGTTAATTGTGCAAGCATTTTATAACCACATTAAAAAAAATGTAAGTAACAGCTTGTGAGAAGAGTGATAATGACGGGAAGCACAGCAGGAAGAAGAGGGAATCAAACACTTTTGCACAAATACAGTTGTGATGATCATCACTGCTTTGAAGCTCCTATTTGCTTTGCCAAATCACCCATGCAAAATAATGCGAATATCGGCAGAAGAGCCCGGCAAGTAAAGATATTAGCAGCAGCAGAATGGGTTAAATTCATCTCTTATATGCCCTAGTAATGATCACACACATCATATCACATCATTGCCTGATATGTTTGCATTTAAATATATATTCCTTCATACTCTTCATTTAATGGGAAAGTAACGGGATGTGGTGGCTCAGTGGCTAAGACGCTGGGCTTGTCCATCAGAAGGTCGGCCGTTCACCGGTTTGACTCCCTAGCACCACGTAATGGAGTGAGCTCCCGTTACTTGTCCCAGCTTCTGCCAACCTAGCAGTTTCAAAGCAGGCAAAAAGTGGAAGTAGAAAAAAAAATAGGGACCACTTTGGTGGGAAGGTAACAGTGCTTCATGTGCTTTCAGTCATGTCGGCCACATGACCATGGAAACGTCTTCGGACAGTGCTGGCTTTTCAGCTTAGAAACAGAGAGGAGCACCATGCTCTAGAGCTGAAAAATGGTTAGCACGCATGTGCAGGGGAAATCTTTACTTTTAATGGAAGAGAGGGCTACAAACTATGGCCAAAAAAAAAAGAGAAGAAGTTTATTTCAAGGGAAACATTCTCAAAAAAATTCAAAAGCATATATTTTATTTAATATGAATGTATAATTTTGTTATTACAGTATTACATCATAATGAAAGGAAAGGAGTGCATTGTGAATGTGATATTCTTTTCAATTGGAATATTGTATTTCATCATAATTAAAAGAAAGGAGTACATTGTGAATGTAATATTCTTTTCAATTGGAATATTGTGTACGGATATTTTTTAAAAAAATATCCATACCTATAAAAAAGCTCTTGTTTTATAAATAGAGGATGTAGGCAGGAAACCCTACACCACTTCAGACAAATGGTTATCCAACATCTTCTTAAAAACTTCCAGTGTTGGAGCATTCACAACTTCTGGAGGCAAGTTGTTCCTCTGATTAATTGTTCTAACTGTCAGGAAATTTCTCCTTAGTTCTAAATTTCTTCTCTCCTTGATTAGTTTCCACCCATTGCTTCTTCTCCTGCCCTCAAGTGCTTTGGAGAATAGCTTGACTCCCTCTTCTTTGTGGCAACCCCTGAGATATTGGAAGACTGCTATCATGTCTCCCCTAGTCCTTCTCTTCATTAAACTAGACATACCCAGTTCCAGCAACCGTTCTTCCTATGTTTTAGCCTCCAATCCGCTAATCATCTTTGTTGCCCTTCTCTGCACTCTTAAATGTATCGCTTCATGCCCTAGAATCTGAAGTGAGGAAGACTACTCTACAAAGACTTCACATAAAAGAGAAATGCACCTTTGCTTGATCAACAAGGTTTCTAGAAATAATTTCATCCAAGCTGTATTATCTGGATAACTGTAGACTTGCAAGCACCCAAGACTGTGCAATTATAGAACAAAAAGTCCTACCCCAGTCTGAACTACAGGGAAAAAACAAAAAATCAAAATAGAGGAGAGGTAGGGGAAGAAGAAAGAGGTAAGGAGTGGTGAGTGGGAGGGAGAGAAAGAAAAGCAGAGGAGGGAGGAAGAGAGAAAAGGAGAAGGCGAGAGGGTAGGAAGGAGAAGACAGAGGGTAGGAATAGGGGAGAAGTAAGGGAAGGAAGAAGGAGAAGGAGAGGAGGAAGGAAGGAAGTAGAGAAGGAAGGGAGGGAGAAAAGAAAAGAAAGAGAAAATAAGGTGGTGTCATAGCAGGTGTGAAGGATGGTAAATAATACATTCCAAATTATATCTTATACCATTTTAAATGGAATAATAATAATATAGGAATGGCAAAGAAAAAGAATAACTATGTGAATGTATACCTATAACTGCATGTAAGAGAATAGATGACAGTAAAAATATAAAGCACAATATAAATAAAGAAATGTATATAAAAATGGATAATGAGTAACGAGATTACAAACGCAAGATAGAAATGTATAGAAAGGAAAACACTAACTGCAAAGAAACCGATTCGGAACTGCTGTATGATATAGGATGGAACTTATTGTTCCTATGTTGTTTTTAAGTGATGTGGTTATTTTTGTTAACGTGTTTATGTGTTCTGTTGATGTGCTTATGTGTATAAAATAGAAAAAGGGAAAAAAATCAAAATATTGTGAAGCAACACGTACTAATCTTGTATCTCTCTCTTATATATATATTTTTGACACTCGCTTCCTATCCAACAATAGCCAAGAAAATTAGAATTCCGCTAGTCGTGCAGGCAAGCTTTCACTTGTTCCCATCAGACAGAGAAAAGTAGACATTACTCAACAATCAGCTGGCAGTAGGAGGCAGAGAGGAAAGGAGCTCGTGTTAGAGGGGGAAAGAAAATAACTTCCCCTTTTCTGTTGTAAATTGCAAAATTCACAGTGTCTTGAAAGCACCGGGAAGAATACACAGTTGTTCATTTGATCTCCTACTGTTCTGTTGACCTTTTCTATTGGGGTGGTAGCAGGAGAGAAAAAAGGAGTTTTATTCTTCATGAGATAGTTATCTGCTAAACACGGGTGGATGTGCCAAACGCAGCACTCAGACAACAGACCTAAACAGATGCCACCATGAAGGGCACATTTTGGGAAGGAAAAGGGATGGTAGTTAGCAGATCAAAGGATTGCCCAATGTTGATACAATGCAGTGGTGGGTTTCAAAAAAATTTTCAAACCTACTCTGTGGATGTGGCCTCTTTTGTGGGAGTGGCTTGCTGGCCATGTGACCTGGTGGGAGTGGCTTGCCGGCCATGTGTGTTCTCTCTCTCTCTCTCTCTCTCCTTCCTTTTGTCTCTCTGTCCCTTTTTCCTTTTTTTCTTTCATCTCTCTCTCATTTTTTTTCTTTCTTTCTTTCTTTCTTTCTTTCTTTCTTTGTTTCTTTCTTTCTTTCTTTCTTTCTCTCTTTCTTTCTTTCTTTCTTTCTTTCTTTCTCTTTCTCTCTCTGTGTGAGTCTG
Source organism: Thamnophis elegans (assembly GCF_009769535.1). Classification (NCBI taxonomy): domain Eukaryota; kingdom Metazoa; phylum Chordata; class Lepidosauria; order Squamata; family Natricidae; genus Thamnophis; species Thamnophis elegans. Next base: position 70,309,136 of record NC_045549.1, on the reverse strand, counting down.
TCTGTCTTTGTGTGTGTGTGTCAGTGGTGGGTTTCAAAAAATGTTGGAACCTCTTCTGTAGGTGTGACCTGCTTTCCGGGTCCACTGGTGGAACCTCTTCTAACCGGTTCGGTAGATTTGACGAACCGGTTCTACCAAACTGGTGCGAACTAGTAGGAACCCACCTCTGATACAATGAATGGCAATTCTTGATTGGGAGTGAAATGAAAGCACTTGGCTCTACTTTCTTCCAATGTGTCAGCTTCAGATCTCCAAGTACCGTATTTTTCAGAGTATAAGACATACTTTTCCCCTCCTTAAAGAGGATGAAGATTTGGGTGTGTTTTATACTCTGAATGTTTTTCAGCCCAAACACAAGCTAAGCGATCTTCCCTTCTTTTCTTATTGCTGCTCCCTCCAACAATCAGCTGTGCTTTAAAAGCACAGCCCCCATCACCCCCAATGTCAAAAGCAGTGAACGAACTGTTTATTATTCTCTGATTTAACAGAGAAGGTACAGGCTTTATATCCATTGGGTGTCATTGCTTGATAGATGGAATTATTAAATTGTATCAATCAGCTTTGATTTCATAACTTGAGATTTAGGAGTAGAATTAAGAACTCATGATGAGTAAAGTCCAAGATAATGGAGGTGAATAAAAGTGTCATCTTCAAGTGTCAAAGAAATAGGGCTTTTAAGCCCTAATGACCAAACTACAAGTAAGAACTTTGTATGACTAAGTTTTCCTGAAAATACATAGTTGAGGAAGGCTTTAGTTCAGAGGTGGTATTCTACCAGTTTGGATTGGTTTGCCCAAACTGGTACCCGAAATCGTGGGTGGCCACGCCCACCTGCCCCAACCCTACGGCATCCCATTTAGGCCCTTTTTAAGCCAAAAGCACATGTGTGGAAGGCTGAGCACATACACAGAGGTGGCGTGTGTGCTCATGTTTTAGAATTCGTAGGGAAGGTCAGTGAATGCCACCCCTGCTTCAGACGAATCCTGCAAAAAACTGATTGCCCTTCATTTCTTCACATCTATGTATAACAAATCCAAGCCATCTTGATTTCAGAACATATAACCTCACAATCGTTGAGAATACTTAGACTCAAGAGGTGGAAACATCTTGGAGATGTACACTCAATCTTGAATTTTATTCCCAGGCTGAAAGGCTAGACTGACAAGTGGGGGGAAAAAAACATCTTGGAAGAATTCAACTGAAAATTCATGCTTAAACACAATGTTATGTGACTGCAGCCTCCAAGCGTCTGTCTCAATTGAAGATATTTTTTATCATTTATATTGTTTACAGCAGGGGTGTCAAACTCAAGGCCTGTGGGCTGGATTTGGTCCGTGGGGTGCTTAAATCTGGCCCATGGGGCCAGTCTAGAAATAGCAAAGACCAGCCCGCGGTGCCTCTGGCAACCAAAACGGGGTACGGGAGACCATCCAGGCTGCAAACAAGGCATGGGGGGAGGACCATGCCCTGTTGGACAGATGGCTGTCCAAGCTGAAAATGGAGTACAGGGGGGCCCTTGTGGAGCTCCCCTGCACCCCATTTTGGCTGGCAGGGTGCTGCAGGAGGCATCCATCCCATTCACTCCCTCCCAAGCCATCCCATGGAGGAGAACTAGAATGTTGATTGGGCCCTTGAAGAAATCCAGTTTGACACCCTTGGTTTACAGGGTCCTCTTTCTTTTTACTAGAGAGATGCATATGAATAAGAACTGTGCACTGGACATTATTTTGATGTGCTATATGAAAACTACATTTAGAGCATAATGGCAAGGTTGTTTTGTTTTGTCTTTGGGGCAATGTTGACTCTCAGCCACTGTCAGAACAAGTCCTTGCAATTTTCTTAGTAAGATTTATGGAAGTGGCTTGCCATGTCTCAAGATCACCCATCTGGCTTTGCCCCTAAAGCAGAACTACAACTCACAGTCTCTCGGCTTCTAGCGTGTTGACTTAACTCCGTGTTGGCAAACCTTTACGGCATCGCGTGCACGCTGGGAACTGTAACAGCAGCCACCCCCGGTACACATGCGTATGCCGGGAAGATGATCTTCCGCTTTCCAGTTCACACATCCGCACCAGCCACCTGGTCTTCCAGTTCCTGGCATCATGCACATCAGTAGTGGGTTCCGGATCCCATTGCAACTGGTATGATTGAAACGGGGCCTGGCATTCACATGAACATGCGCAGCGCACGCATGCGTCCTTATCTCTTACAACACCTCTGTGATGCTCCAGCTGCTCAGCGGAGCATCGCGCAGGTGCCATATGCTCTGTGTGCATGTGTGGAAGCACCGAAGAGCTCAAATACAGGTAAGGAGCTCGGGCGGGCAGGTGGGCCTTCCAGAGCACCGTACCAGAACAGTACCCAGTGCTCCGGGCAGGCACCGGTATGCCGTGTGATGTGCATGCGTGAACTGGAAACTGGAAGATCGTCTTCCCAGCATGCACACTGGGTGACTCCTCTTCCAGTTTCCAGTGCTCCCATATGTGTGAAGACTAGCTGGCTGGTGCGCAAGAACCTGGAAGAGTAACACGCAATGGCTTGTGTGCCGAAAGAGATGGCTCTGTGTGCCCTAGGTTTGCCATCATGGCCTTAACCACTACACCAAATTTCCTCTCAATGGCAAATGTGTAGAAGCTGGAAAACCCTGATTGGGTGGGAACCATGTAGAATGCTTCCGTAGATGCCTAAAACAAAACATGCCCATATCAAAACCCGTCAAAATCAACACACGCTGCTCTTCATTTGTAAGAAAGAAGGGAGTGTATGTGTAATGAAAGTCTTGTTACTCTGTTCATTTCCATTGTTCTGATTCCATTCATTTGTTCTGTTATTTACTCATCATGCTTACACTTGTTTCATTATGCATTCATTTGAGTTCATTTGTTTGCTGAAAGTAGTTTTTTATTTGTTTCTCGTCATGCACCAGGAAACATTCTCTTTGGAAACTGTTGGGGATGCGCACAATTCACTATTCTGAGACAAAACTGCATCAGAGACATCATGGACTACTGTATTTTCCAGTAGATGACTGGATCTCCCCCAGGAACAACCATACTGGCATAATCTGGGGGGAGGGGGGAAAGTCTGTTTTGCTGTTTCCTGGAACGGTACATTTTGTACCCATCTTGAGCTCAAAATTCTGTCTCCTAGGCTGTTTTAGACCAGTGGTGGGATTCAGCCAGTTCGTACCCGTTGTTAACTTTCTAAGCAGTTCGGAAAACTGGTTGAAGGAAAATAAATTTCATTTTTGTTCCCCTCCGCCCCATTTTACAGAGCTAATCCTGTAAGGAAGGCAGGAAGGAAACATTCTGGTGTTGTTTCTAGCCTCATCTTTATTGCCCTGCTTACAGAAACCGTCTCTCCGGTTAACCCTTATTACATTGCAACAGCTAAGGCGAAGCGCCCATCGATGTGAGTGACATTGAGTTGGCCACACCCACACAGTCACATGACCACCGAGCCACGCCTACCCAGCTTTTCATTAGGCCAGAGAACCAGTTGTTAAATTATTTGAATCACTGCTTTAGACCATATTCTGGTGACATTCTATTTAGAGAAATCTATTCTTCTCTGACCACGCCATAAGCATTTCGCTTGAAAGAAATGGCAGCTACAAAATTAACCCACCTCCAAACTCAGTTTCTATAATCTCATTATCTTCACAATAATGTCAGGTTTTTTTTTAAAAAAAAACACTAAAAATATGAAACTCCCCCAAAAGGAGGCATTATTTTTAATATAAATGAATGTGATATTGAACGGGCTTTACTGGGATTCATTTTCTTTCTTTCTTTTTTTCTTTTTGCAAAATTAATTCACATCCTTTCTGTGAACTCTATTATGAGATGACCTCAAAAGAGCTTCTGCTAGCAGACAGTGTGGTAATATATGGAAACTGAGACCTGTTTGCGTGCACTCCCTCTCGATTTTCCTCTCTCTTCACCTCAATTATTTTCTCTTGAATTAGATAAATGAAAAACTGGGGCGGTTTAGGAAGCCATACCGGAAGCCTTCCTGTCTTATCATACCGATGCATTCTGAATTTTTTTTTCAAGGTAATGCAAGGGTGAAATGCTACCGGTTCGGATGGTTTCACCCGAACCAATAGTAAAAATGCTACTGGTTCGCCTGAACCACTAGCAAAAAAAAAAGAAGAAAGAAACAAGTTTGGGCAAACCGTTTTTTTTCCGATGATCAGTGGTGACATGCAATTTATATTAGCTAGGAAGCAAAATTTCCTGCTTTCTAGCTAATCTAAATTGTGTGGCACAGTGGATTTTCCCCCTTTCTCACTGTTTCTTACCTTTGCAGGTACGTTCGTTCGTTCGTTTATTGGTTTTGTATGCCGCCCACTCCCGAAGGACTCCGGGCGGCTCACAATGAAACGGGGGAGGGGATAAATAAGACAATACAAACAATATTAAAAATACACAACAGTCACAAATGAAGCAGGGCTGGATACTTCAACAGCCCCCAGCCTGCCGGAACAGCCAGGACTTGGTAGCTTTACGGAAGGCCGAGAGGGTAGTAAGGGTCCGGATCTCCACGGGGAGCTCGTTCCAGAGGGCCGGAGCAGCAACAGAGAAGGCTCTCCCCCGGGGGGTCGCCAGCCGACATTGACCAGCAGATGGAACCCGGAGAAGGCTGACCCTGTGTGATCAAATCGGTCTTTGGGAGGTAATTGGCAGGAGGCGGTCTCTCGGGTACCCAGGTCCGATGCCATGCAGGGCTTTATAAGTAATAACTAGCACCTTGAAGTGAGTCCGGAGACCAATGGGCAGCCAGTGCAGTTCACGGAGGATAGGTGTAACGTGGGTGTACCTAGGTGCACCCACAATTGCTCGCGCGGCTGCATTCTGGACTAGCTGAAGTCTTCGAACACTTTTCAAGGGCAGCCCCATGTAACCCCATTTGGTTACCAGGCTCCACCCACCTGCCCAGATGTCATCACATCCATTTTTGATGCTCTGCGCATGCACGCACTCACATTGCTACCGAACCGATAGCAAAGATAAGTGGATTTCACAGCTGGGGTAACATGAAGATAATATGAATGGAAACCTTTGAAACAACTCAAAACAAAAATAATAATAAAAATGAAGACGTCGATGTTTAAAACCTTTAATGTTACTTATTGATTTTTGTCAATAACCACCCCCCAAAAAAATTGCAACAGAAGTATACAGACTTTGTCATTTGCTAATACAACCTTAATACAATAGGGAGACTATAACCTCTATTGTATCATAGCTTTGACACCTGAGAATGATTGCCAAAAGTGGACAGATCACCTGTTTTCACTTGTTTTAAATAAAATTTGCGTGATTTTAATACAAAAGGAGGGGTTGGGCAACGCATAACCATTAAACCAGAATGATATGAGCGAGCAAACATTAAGCATCTTCACAATCGTGTCCTTTGACTCCCCGTTGGACTCAGCAGGAAGAAAATACTTATCTTCAATAAAAAACTGAAGCACCATCTTTAACACTGAATTGTGTGCATCAAGAAAGGCATACTGTGAAGTCAAGTGATTTGTTTAAGTGTACAACGCATAAACAAAGGCAAAATAATCTTTTCATATAAATATAATAGATACAAAGCACCTATTTTAAATAGGGAAATTTACAGTTTATGGCAGGAAGTTGAAAACAAACAAACATTATTTTTTTTAAAAAAAGAAAGATTCTTAAAGATGCTATAACACATAGAATTCCCCTAGTCTCTTGTAAGGATTGTTGTTGATTTTTCCCTCACTAGAGAAAGTGATTTTTAGCAAAACATAATCCCTGCTGTATCAAAATAATACCTTGTTAAAATGATGACGTGCTGTCCAAGCAGGCAATCAAAATGCATTTGTCATTGGTTGAGGGTGAACATTTTTGAAGGGACTAACTGTCTGCTAACACAATTATCTTCCCTCCTGCATTCTTAGGATACAGGTATTTTCTCATGAGTCTATAAGTGTCCAAATGTGTTGGTTGCCAGAATACTTCAACAAAAGAAAAAAGGGGGGAAAATTCAGCTTTATACTCTTATGGTTTAATATTGGCTTAAAGCAGGGATCAGCAACCCACGGCTCTGGAGCTGCATGTGGCTCTTTCATTCCTCTGCTGTGGCTCCCTGTTGCTGGTTGGCTCCATAATTGATAGGGCTTTTGGCTAGGACAGGTAGAGGAAAAAGGATGCCTCACTAGGAGAAGGACTCTATGGTGGGGGAACCGACTTCCGGTCAGCAGAGGAAAAAGGATGCCATGCTAGGAGGAGACTCTATGGTGGGGGAAGCGGATTTCTGATCAGTTCCAGAATTGAACGGGGGGGGGGGCTTCCTTTGTGGCTCTTTTAGTGCTTAAGGTTGCCGGCCCCTGGCTTAAAGGAAGAAATACTGGCTATTTTCCAAAATGCTGAAGGTTTTGCATGAGAATGTTCCAGTTTTGAGAACATGATGAGACTATCGTTGGGTGATTGCAGGTTAACATGGAGACATTTGATTGATGGTGTACAGGAAAAGTGGAAAAGAAAACAGCTTCTCTCTACCGTATTGCAAAACATTAACCCGGATCTCAGGAGTGGATCCAGAATGGGGCTGGTAGAAGTTCTGTAGGACTTCTATACCAACTATCTTCTTGAGCATTAGGGAAACTTGTGGAAAAAGGATCAAAGTATGGCAAGGCTTTGAGGTGAGAGCAGAAAAAGGAAAGTGTTTTTGCCGAATTTGGGGAATTCTTTTGCTCTTATAGGCATGGCTTAGCCTTTAGTTAAACCCATATATGTCATTTCGTTCTTTCTTTGGTCGGAAGATGGAATCAGTTTCCATTTTGCATTTTTTTTAAACCTGGCTTCAAGCCTTTGTTTTTAACACATTCAACTTGATTGTTTTAATGCATTCAACCTGGTTATAAATCAGAGGTGGGTTCCTACCAGTTCGCACCTATTCAGTAGAACCGGTTCGTCAAATCTACCGAACCGGTTAGAAGAGGTTCCACCAGTGGACCTGGAAAGCAGGCCACACCTACAGAAGAGGTTCCAAATTTTTTTGAAACCCACCACTGGTCCTTGGATATGATTATTCTACGCTATCATAACCATATTTATAAAACTCAGTGCCTCTGTGAAAGGTAAGGATGACTACTGCGTTTGTGGTGCAATCAGAATATTGCGTGTGTTGAAGTTGTTTTAACGCAAACCAAAGATGTCTTTTAAAAAACAAGTTTACATCATATTCTTATGCATGCCAGTGCTGTGTGTGAGGTAATTTAAGGTGGTTCTGACAAGTGTCGTCGGCATCTTCATATCCGGTCACATGGGCGGCAAGCCACTCCCATCCAGTCACATGGGTGGCAAGCCACTCCCACAAAGGAGGCCACACCCACAGAGTAGGTTTGAACAATTTTTGAAACCCACCACTGTTATAAATGTGCATAACCCTAGCTATAAATATATGTAAACATAGTAGGCTATAGTGGGTGTGTATGTTTGTGTATGCGCACACTGGTGGAATTCAAATAATTTAGCAACCGGTTCTCTGTCCTAATGGCCAGATGGATAGGTGTGGCTCGGTGGTCATGTGACCGGGTGGGAGTGGCCAACTCAACATCACCCACGTTGATGGGTGCTTCACCTTAGCTCTTACAATATACTAAGGGTTAATGGGAGAAGCAGTTTCTGTTGTAAGCAGGGCAATAAAGATTAGTCCAGAAACAACACCAGAATGTTTCCTTCCTGCCTTCCTTACTGGATTAGCCCTGTAAAGTGGGGAAAAAACAAAAGGAGATTTCTTCCAACAACCGGTTCTCCCAACTGCTTAGAAAGTTAGCAACTGGTTCTCCCAAATAGGTGTGAACTGGCTGAATCCCACCACTGTGTGTGTGTATATATATGTGCATTCACACATAAACAAACACAATGATAACCTATTGATTTAAGTGGAACTAAACACATAAAGGAAAATTGTACCTTTCAGAAAATACTTTCAATGGGGAAAGTTACTTTATTTTTTAACCCAGTCCCAATAATATTCCTAATGTTATAAATAAGTCAAGACTTAATAATAACATATTTTTTTAAAATACATATATTTAAAACTTTAAGATATTCCAGCTTCTTGGCCAGGCAATTTATGTTTTGACTGCCCAAAGTTTACTCTTGTTCTCTTTTATTTTTTTCATGCAATAATTCAACAAACTGGCCGGGGCTAATCCATATTTTTTTTCCATCCATAATTATAAATGCTGGGTTTTCCTCTCTTTTACAGAGAATCAGTTCTGAGGTATAGACACCGTGTTCTTTGTTGATCTAGCAAATGCTTAGAGCTCTCCTTTACAATAATAATAATAGCAAAGCACTTAGACTTATAGAACGCTTCATAGTGCTTTTTACAGCCCTCTCTAAGCGGTTTACAGAGTCAGCCTCTTGCCCCCAACAATCTGGGTCCTCATTTTACCCACCTCGGAAGGATGGAAGGCTGAGTCGACCTTGAGCCTGGCGAGATTTGAACTGCTGAACTGCAGCTAGCAGTCTGCTGAAGGAGCCTGCAGTCCTGCACTCTAACCACTGCGTCACCTTGGCTCATAATAATAATCTTCTTGCCTATGCAACATACTTATTTTTTTTTAACTCCAAGCATTTTGACATCACCCATCCTCCTCCAATTTCTTCCAATAAATAAAAGACATTTGTTTTACTAATTAAAATCTCGAAGGGAAATATTCGGTCAATGTCCCAGTCTTCTCGGTCGGACTGAAGAGGGAGACGAAACCTGTTCTCCATTTTTTTGGGGGGGTGTCTATGGAGGATGAAATGTGATTTTGCAGGGTGTCCATCCACAGCTGACCCCTTTTCTTGGACAAAACCGTTCTCACATCCCTTCATTTCTCTTAACTCAGATCTTTCACTCTTCTGACAAAAAAAAATGCCACCATCACAGTAGTAACAATTCTGTTTGTTTATATATATATTTTCGTTAAAAAAAATAGTAAGACTGATTCAGAAGTCTTTGGGGGGGGACAAAAAATAAGAAGTTCTTGCTTTAAATGGTTTTGCAGTGACCCCTGCCTCTTGGGAATCGATTTCGTTGATGAGAAGTTCATGTCTTTTTTTTTATTAAATGATCCAACATAGGCTAAGAGTTGGAAATTCATTCGCGAATATTTCACTTACGAGCACCTACATTCATTTTACACGATTCCTCAAGGTGGCCGGGGGATTGTGTGGTCTGCAGTGTTCCCACCTATAAAAAATACAAAAATATAGGTCTGCTTACCGGGATGTGAGCAGGGTTTGGGTACCCTAGACCTATCACAACATTTTATTCTCTCTTTTTTTCCCTTTTCTTTTTAAAGGAGAGACTCACTTTTCCGCACCCTTAAATCCAATAACACTCCATTAGCTTTAATTGTACACTGTCATTAATATGGCTGGGAGTTCAAGTTCAAGAGTGACAACTTTAAAACAGAACAGGTTCATTTAATTACTAGCTGGATAGTAACTATGTGATCGGGCTTGATACTTAAAGCTTGAAAATTAATGTAGAATGTGTAACTCCTTAGCATCAGAGCGTGTTAATATAAGGCAACTGGCAGCTGGAAGAGAGTTCCTTTCAGGTGGGGAGGGGGAGTAGAATGTCTAAACTCCCAGCCCGCAGGCCGGATGAGTCAGACACTGGCTAGGCCCATGAAGGGATAGCATCAGAGTATGTTAATATAAGGCAATTGGCAGCTGGAACAGAGTTCTTTTCAGGTGGGGAGGGGGAGTAGAATGTCTAAACTCCCAGCCCGCAGGCCGGATGAATCATGCACTGGCTAGGCCCATGCCTGGTCTAGCGAAGGGATAGCATCAGAGTGTGTTAATATAAGGCAACTGGCAGTTGGAACAGAGTTCCTTTCAGGTGGGGAGGGGTAATAGAATGTCTAACTCCTTAGCATCAGAGCTTGTTAATATAAGGCAACTGGCAGTTGGAACAGAGTTCCTTTCAGGTGGGGAGGGGGAGTAGAATACCTAACTCCTTAGCATTGATGCATGTTGATATAATACTGTATAAGAAATCCTGATGATCTGATGGTCATTTTGAAATATCCTTTGTTAGCGAGCACCAAGAAACCAAGAGGAACATATGTGCCAAATTTCAAGTTTGTAGGCTTTACAGTTCTGGAGATTTCATGATGAGTGAGGGGTATTTGGCTTTTATATATATATAGAAGATAAGTGTACTCAATTTCATCTCCTTTTGCTTGGGATGCTGTGTACGGGCAGCATTTGTGGGTTTTTAAAAGTCATTTTATTTAGTCCTTAAAAATGTAGAGTTATTGTCCTGAAAGGAAAACAGAAGTTGCATTTGATTACTAAATTATGAGGGTCTAAACCAGTGAAATTTAACATGGGGATAAAGAGGCCATAAAGAAATGCATTGCTAGAGTCAACGCGCTGTTAAACATAAATAGTTTTTTATCCGGCACTAAAAATTTAATTGCTCTCCCTCTTCCCCCTAACATCCAGAAAATCAAAATAAATGGGGTTGCAATAAATTTGTTATACATTTTTTTTCCACATGAACTTTGACAGCTTTAATCCAGGGAATTGGGGTGGGTGGGTGGAGGAAATCAAGTAACATTTCCTAGTTGTTAGTGGAAGAGATGGAGATCAGACAGTGTGGGGTTATTATTATTATTATTATTATTATTGCAAGCCAGAAAAAGGAGAAAAAAATATAGACCCCATTTGGCATTATGGTTAAAGGCACCACAAGCTAGGATTAAAGAGCTATGGTGACATAATGGTTAGAATGCGATATTGCAGGCTAATTCTGATTAGTGTCAGCAGTTCGATTCTGACCGGCTCAAGGTTGTCTCAGCCTTCTATCCTTCGGTCAAATGTTTGTTTGGTCAATCTTTGACCCAGATTGTTGGGGGAAAATAGGCTGACTCTATAAATCACTTTTTTGTAAATTAGAATGTGTGGGTCTAATAAATTGAACATTTGCAGCTATTGAGGGAGTCTTTTATAATTATAATTATATGCTTTTTTCTCTACAATATCCTACAAAGTAGGATATTTAATAGCAATAGCGTTAACACTTAAGACTTAGATACTGCTTCATAGTCCTTTACTGTCCTCTCTAAGCAGTTTACAAAGTCAGCATATTGCCCCCAATAATCTGGATCATTTTAATGACCTCGCGAGGATGGAAGGCTGAGTCAACCTTGAGCCAATGAGAATTGAACTGCTGAACTGCGGGCAGCCAGCAGTCAGCAGAAGTAGCCTGCAATACTGCATTCTAACCACTGCGCCACCACGGTTCAGGTTTAAGTGAGATTAAATGGTCTCCATGGGTAAGGCTGGACTTGTATTTTATTTTTCCCATTCCTAATTTATTGCTTGGGTTATTTGGCTTCCTGATCCAAATTAAGCCATAATTTGTTACCAATTTCAGTAACCTATCAAGCAAAACTAACTTATGTTTTGGCACAACTCAAACGCTGCACTAAATTTGATGTTTGAACAATGCCAACCATAATTTAGTTTTTGGTAGATACTTAGCAAGCTTCTATGAAGCCAGTGCATAGGTTATATTGCTTTTTTTGTTCATACATTCGTTGATCAGTTATTTTCTGTCTATCTGATGCTCAAGATTGGTTAAAGCAATTACAAGCGCCAATTGCAAAATTAAAAGGAAAGAGTACAATTAAAATCAACAGATCTTTTCTTTTAAAAAAAAGAGATTAATTTTAACAACTTTTCTAAAAAAAATTGGAAGCGTACCCCATTGGATTGGGTATTTGCACCCCAGGATAACAAATCAAAACAAAGGATCTTATTTCATACCAGATAAATGAGTTTGGGAAAGGATAGATGGATGGATGGATGGATGGATGGATGGATGGATGGATGGAAAGATGGAGGGATGGATGGACAGGTGGACGGATGGTGTACCAGAAAGTCAGTGTCAGCTCTTAACAAATACAATATCAAAAGGGGAAGATCTTTTCCTGCTAATCCTGCTAATCTAGGAGAGGCAACCCTCAAATTAAGATTATAAACTATTTAGGACTTTAAAGATCAACATCAAAACTTCAAGTTGTCTCAGTAGGCAATTGCTATCCTATATATCATCTACTACTAGGAATCTTATGTTCTCAACACCACGGAGTTGGGTCAGCAGTCTAATCCCCATGTTTTACAGCCACTTCAATTCCTGGAAAAGATTTCAGGGGTGGTTCTAATGTAAAGAGGTAAAACATCTTCAAACGTGAATGACCATTGCTAAGCTGAATTCGCTGGAGAGGGATCACGGCGAAGGTGAATAATTCTCCGACAGCCCTCGATCTGTGACCACAATTGAGCCTAAAATGTCCGTCGTTCAATAAGACGGTTGTTATGTGACATTTTGCAGCTTCTCCTGCCATCGTTGTTAAGTGAATCACCGCCGTTGATAAATTAGCAACACTGTTGTTAACTGAATTGGACTTCCCCTTTGATTTGGCTCATCAAAACGTTGCAAAAAAGTATAGGGTGACTTTGGGACACAGCAACAGTCATAAGTAAGAACCCATTGCCAAGCATCTGCATTTTGAGCCCACGATTGTGGGACTGATACAAAGTGTAATGGCTCCTCTCCTAACTTGAGAAAGTAAAGACTCTTGAAACAGATTATTTCAAAAGGAACCTTTAATCAGTCAGGGATGGAAACTATTAGAAGCAAAGCAGCATCTGAAAACCTTTAGGCCATGCAAATGGGATTAAGCTGAGAATGACCCCTCCCCTTTGTCCGAATGCAGATTCTGACCGATACACAAGTGTGAAGATGCTTCCTTAACTCTTCTGCCCTGGGAGTCAACAAAGCACACGTTCCCATGGCTATCTCTAGTTAGACATCAAAGTTATATATCCCACATGGCTATCATAGACATCCCACCAGAGATATTGGGACCTTCAGTCTCCCGGTGACAGGAAACCAGTTGTAAAGTTATAAAACTCAGTTGTTTCAGATGTAGCTAATGATTTAACTCCGAGGCTCCCCTCCTCCCAATTGAATGGCGATATCACTTTTAGGGATCTGACACAAAGATTGTAAGTGTGAAAAACTGTCATAAGTCACTTTTCCTAATGCCGTTGTAGCTTTGAATGGTCACTACCTTGTTTTCCCGAAAATAAGACCTCCCCGGATAATAAGCCCAATCGGGCTTTTGAGTGCATGTGCTAAAATAAGCCCTCTCCTGAAAATAAGCCCTCCCCAAAAATATTGCAACCCAGCAGCAGCCATGAAGTGACCACGCTCGCTGCCTCCTTCACCTCAAAAATAATAAGACCTCTCCAAAAATAAGGCCAAGTGCTTATTTGAAGGATCGAAAGAAAATAAGACCCTGTCTTATTTTTGGGAAAACACGGTCAATGAATTGTAAGTCAAGGACGACTTGAATTAGGAAATCTGTGTCTCCTTGCTTCAATTCCCAAAGCATTACCTTGAATTCACCATAAGTGGTAAATAAATATGCCTTAAGGAGGATAATCTCAGATGGATGGCATCTATTTGCACAATGTGCTTAATAAAATGCCCAATAAAAAAAGTCGGCCCTATAAAATCAAGACGATATTCTCAGAGGAAAGCGGACTAGAGCACGGCTGGAAACAGAAGCCTGGTTGTAACATAATTTCCTTCCAAAATCTGAAGGGTATTCATCTCTGCAGGCCAGTAGGAACTATTTGCCATAAACCTGCTAGAGATTTTGAGATTTGAAGTCTCAACACAGATGGTCTGTAGTAGGTGTGAGAAGGCTGTGGTGTAGCAAATAGTTTTTGCAGGAGATAGAGAGGGGATTTAAGTACTCCTCCAAAGCTCTCTTTGGTCTATGGAATTAATCCCATGGATTGTTGGATTTGATATACTTAGGTTATAATAGTGCTGCCAAAGTCCAACACTATTATTCTAGCAGAAACAATCATACCCATGGTGACATTTAACTATCCTGCATTTTAGATAACTGACAATGTTGGATTCAAAGCAAGCTTCCACCAATCCAAGGAGAATAATTATTCCCAGGATGTTAATTATTATAATGGTTGTCCTCGATTTACAACAATTCATTTAGTTACCTGGGTCATATTATCATATGTGGTGAACCTGTTTAACAGCCAAAAAAAAAAAAAAAAAAAAAACTGGATAAAAATACATACGTGGTTGGGGAAAAAATGACAAAACAACATATTGATTTAAAACCAGAAATATTTCTAGTGGGGATTCTACCTGAAAAATACAGCAAGGAAAATGCATATTTAGTTATCCACATATTAACTACTGCTGGAATTGTGTTTGTATAAAATTGGAAGAGCAAAGAGATACCTACAGATGAGAATGTGATTAGGGAAATATTAGAATGTGCGGAAATGAATAGATTAATGCTGGCAATTAAGGAGAAAGAGCAAACTGAATGCTATAAGGTATGGGATCTATTTTACCAATGGTCAAATAATAAAAATGGAGGTTAGAAATAGGAAAACAAAAATGAAAAAGATATGTTAAAAGAGATAAGTAAATATTATGACTGGTATGTTGAATGTTATTATGCTAATATTGTAGAATTGATATGTGGAATATTACTATGTTAAAGATTGCAGAATCAATATTAATTTAATGGATGCTGTACTTTTGATTATTGTTTAACAAAGATATTTGTACCCAGACAACACACTGTTCAACTGAAGGTGGAATGATTATATTGGGGAAAAAATTAAATTACTAAAAAAAAAAAAACACAGTTCATTGAGTGAATGTTTGAAGTTATAAGAGCCCTGAAAAAAGTGACTTACTGTATGACTGTTTTTCACACTTACAACCATTGAAGCATTCCCCCTAGTCATGTGGTCGAAATGCAGAAGCTTGTCAACTGACTCGTATTTATGGCAGTTGCAATCACCCGGTGTCATGCGTTCCCCTCTTGCGATCTTGGGGAAGCCAAATGCACTGAAAAAAACCTATGTCGTCAGCAACTGCAGTGCAAAAGTCATTCCAACCCATATTTTACGTAGCAAGAGAAACATTGGTGCTCAATTGTCGTTGTATGTTGGGAACTACTGTAGTCTCTCTCCAGGAGTCAGGAGAGAATAAGGCAACACTTCTAAGTCTTGTATAGCCAACTGATTGCACGGGGAAGGGACAAGATATACTGGATCCATGTGGTATCAATCCTCATGAACTAAACTCAGCAAACCTATGGCACGAGTGTCACAAGTGGCACACGGAGAAATAGTTGGTGGTACGCCAGCTGTCAGCTCTGGCACGCATGTGATATTTTTGCCATTCTGGAGGGCCAGGGGAGGCTGTTTCCACCCTCCCCAGGCTTCAGGAAAGGGTTCCACCACAAAACCGCGGAGGACAAAATCGCACTCGACGAAAGCGCGCATTTGACGTCATCACAGCGCGACGAAAACATTGCGTTGTGATCGAAAAATGTAAAAATAAAGCGAAAACCTTACCCTAACCCCCCAAAACCTAACCCTAAACCTAACCCTTAACCTAACCCTAAATCTAACCCTAAACGTAACCCTTAACCTAACGCTAAACCTAACGCTAACCCTTAACCTAACGCTAAACGTAACCCTAACGCTCTAAACCTAACCCTAACCCTTAACCTAACCCTTAACCTAACCCTAACCCTAACCCTAACCCTAACCCTTACCTTTATGTGAATCGGCTTGCTTTAATTTTAATTTTATTTCAATTTTTAATTTTTTTCGTCGCACTGTGATGACGTCAAATGCGCGCTTTCGTCGAGCACGATTTTGTCCTCCGCGGTTTTGACGGGTCACACAGGAAAGTCTCCGGAGGCCAAGGGGGACGAAAAACGGTTCCAACGGGCCAACTGGAAGTTTGTTCCTGAACTTCCGGTTGGGCCATTGGGACCATTTTCTGCCCTCCCAAGGCTTCGGGAAAGCCTCCGGAGGCAATTTTGGCACACCGTAAGAAAAACGTTCGCCATCACTGAATTAAACCATTACAAAATTTGGGGGCAAAAATGTGAGGTCTCTTCTAGAGTAGGATTGTTCCAGAATAAACTGCTGAACATTGAGATTCCCGCGGAGCACATTTCTAACTATAATCCTCTCAAGATTATTATTTTTTTCTAAAAAGAAGAGGTAAGATGTTATGGTGGTCCCTACCTGAGGTGAAGATTGAGGGAAAGCAATATACCGTGTTTTCCCCAAAATACAGCCTACCCAGAAGGTAGGTCCTAACCTGATTTTTACATGTGCACCCAATATAAGCCCTATCTCCCCCAAAATAAGCCCTAATTAAGATCCCGCCAATAGCAATAGCAATAGCAGTTAGACTTATATACCGCTTCATAGGGCTTTCAGCCCTCTCTAAGCAGTTTACAGAGTCAGCATATCGCCCCCACAGTCTGGGTCCTCATTTCACCCACCTCGGAAGGATGGAAGGCTGAGTCAACCTTGAGCTGGTGAGATTTGAACCGCCAAACTGCAGATAGCAGTCAGCTGAAGTGGCCTGCAGTACTGCACCATAACCACTGCGCCACCTCGCCAACTCCAGGGTGCATGGGTAAATGATGACAATTAACTCATTTCAACCCTGAGCTACAAATATTCTCCTTTGATGGTATCAAATGACAGTATGTGCATTTTTTGTGTTATGGCATGCCAACCACAAAACCTGGCATATCTTCTCTCTCACCCTTGTCTACTAAGTGTGTCCTAAAGCTAAGTCAGACATCCTTTCTCTTGGTTTGCTGTGTTCAGATAGGCTTTTTCTGCTCAGAAGCAATGAAGGAGCCAGCCGTCAATTATTGCATGAATCAAATAATTATTCCATGTTTTACATCAACAGTAGAGTGTGGATATTTAGAACTTAAGCCAAACATGCAGATGTTCCAATAGATCTTCCTCTCTTGATTTATTGCTTAATTCATAAGCACATACTCATTTTTAAAAGAATTATAATATTTACTTTCCACAATATTATGATACTATCTGGCATAAGTGGTGAGCTTGGGCACTGAATATGCATTCCCTCCTCTCAGACACATACCACATCTTACTGAAGAAGATATGTTCTTTGTCACATAAAGGGAAAAGGGAAAGGTTCCCCTTGCACATATGTGCTAGTCGTTCCCGACTCTAGGGGGCAGTGCTCATCTCCGTTTGAAAGCCAAAGAGTCAGCACTGTCCAAAGATGTCTCTGTGATCATGTGAACATTGAGATTCCTGCGGAGCATATTTCTAACTATAATCCTCTCAAGATTATTATTTTTTTCTAAAAAGAAGAGGTAAGATGTTATAGTGGTCCATACCTGAGATGAAGATTGAGGGAAAGCAATATACCGTGTTTTCCCCAAAATACAGCCTACCCAGCATGACTCAACGTTGAAGGCGCACGGAACGCTGTTACCTTCCCACCAAAGGTGGGTCCTATTTTTCTACTTGCATTTTTACATGCTTTTGAACTGCTAGGTGGGCAGAAGCTGGGATAAGTAACAGGAACTTACACCATTATGCGGCACTAGGGATTTGAACCGCCGAACTGCAGACCTTTCTGATCGACAATCTCAGAGTCTTAGCCACTGAGCCACCACATTCTTTTCTTTGTCACGTACAGAGATGGGTTGCTACCGGTTTGCACCAGTTAGGGCGGTGTTTTTTTTTTACTCATTTTATAATTTTTTTTTAACTTTATTTTATAATGCTCTGTGCATGCACAGAACAATTATACAGGCAGCTGTACTTGCACAAGCAATGTGCAGCAGGCACATGCGTGAAGCGAACTGGCAATAACACCGGCAGCAACCCATCCTTGGTCACATACACAAAGTCTACTCCAGCCCAGGGATGGTTCCTGCCAGTTCTAATCTCTTCTATAGAAGAGGTTCCACAAATCTACAGTGCCGTTTAGAACTGGTTCCAGCTTCCTCCCCCCGTCCGTCTGCACATCATCAAGATGAAGAGCGAGAGGAGGAATTCTGGGAGTTGAAGTCCACAAGTCTTAAAGTTGTCAAGGTTGAACACCCCTGGGTTTTTTTTTCTAAAAGGTTAGGGGTGCAAGGATCTTGTAACTTGACAGCTTTAAGACTTGCACACTTCAAATGCCAGAGTTCCTGAGCCAACAAAACTGGAGGAGGAATTCTGGGAGTTGAAGTCCACAAGTCTTAAAGCTGTCAAGTTTGAACACTCCTGGGTTTTTTTTCTAAAGGGTTAGGGGTGCAAAGGTCTTGTAACTTGACAGCTTTAAGACTCGCGCGCTTCAATGCCAGAGTTTCTGAGCCAACATTTTGGTTGCTAAGCAAGAGCGTTGTTAAGTGAGTTTCACCATATTTTACAAGTTGGCCATGCCCACCCAGTCACATGGCTGGCAAGCCACTCCCACCTGATCACATGGCCAGCAAGCCACTCCCACAAAGCAGGCCACACATACAGAAGAGGTTCTAAAAATTTTTGTAACCCACTACTGCTCCAGCCCCATTTCTCCAGAACACAGACAATTGGGAGGTTATTTTAAAATAAAAAAAACAGAGTAAAGTAGAAGACAAACCATAGGCTCTTTTAGCTTCTGAATAAAATCCAGAACTTCCAGGAATCTGGGGGAAATCCAGAGAACCTGAGGCCTCAAATTCTGTTTGTGTAGGAATATGTAGCAAAATTTACTGCATGCAGGGTTTTGTCATAGATTATTGATTTTATTTTCCATGGATGGTTAATTGCTGGTACATCTCTAGGCAAATTACAAATTTAGGTTTTATGTCCTTTATGAGATATAGCTCAGGCATGTGCAAGGGTATGAAATGTTTTTAATTTTTGTTGTTGTTGTTGTTGTTATTGTTGTTTGTGATCATTTGAATCCTGCTCAAAAAAACTTTGGAGGTATATTTTTGTAGTAGTAGTAGTACATTGTGGCCTAGCAGGAGTAGCACATTTTCTTTTTTTACAGTTTATCTTCACCCAGGAAATATATTTTGTATTTTTAAATAAAGTTTGATTGTCTTTATGTCTTGTAGGATGGGTTTATCCTCCAAGGAATGGTTAAATCCAGTAGCCACAAACCAGTAAATTATACAGAAAAAACCCCCACTGTATTTAGACATGATTAATGCCTTTTTAATTTTGGGTTATTAGAATGGCAGTTGAAGGAGTTGAAGATTGTGTTCTCTCTCTCTCTCTCTCTCTCTCTCTCTCTCTCTCTCTCTCTCTCTCTCTCTCTCTCTCTCTCCCTCCCTCCCTCCCTCCCTCCCTCCCTCCCTCTCTTTCTCTCTTTCTCTGTCTCTCTCCCTCTCCCTCTGTCTCTCTGAGAGACCGCCTGCTGCCAATTAGCTCCCACAGACCCATTAGATCTCACAGGGTTGGCCTCCTCTGGGTGCCATCGACCAGCCAATGCCATCTGGCTATTACCCGGGGGAGGGCCTTCTCTGTGGCAGCTCCGGCCCTCTGGAATGAACTCCCCGCAGGGATTCGGACCCTCACCTCTCTCCAGGCCTTCCGAAAAGCCGTCAAAACCTGGCTTTGCCGGCAGGCCTGGGGGTGATGAGTTCCCTCCCCTCTCGACATGTATGGTTGTGCGACTGTTGTCTACTTTTATTATTTGTATTTTGTCTTTTTATGTTCCCCTTTTTCCCCCTTGAATTGTTCGCCGCCCTGAGTCCTCCCGGAGAAGGGCGGCATACAAATAATAAAATTCTATTCTATTCTATTCTCCCTCTCCCTCCCTCCCTCCCTCCCTCTGTCTCTCTCCCTCTCCCTCTTTCTCTCTCTCTCTCTCTCTCTCCCTCCCTCTCTTTCTCTGTCTCTCTCCCTCTGTCTCTGTCCCTCTCTGTCTCTGTCTCTGTCTCTGTCTCTCTCACACACACACACATACACACACAAACACACATAACCAAAATGTAAAGGCTTGGCAACTGACTCATATTTATGATGGTTGAAATGTCCGGGGGAAGGCAGAGTCATGTAACAACCGTGCGACAATCTTCACAACAGCCATGACTGACTTAACCCCTGTGGCAAGAAAGTTTGCAAAACGGGGCCCAAACTCACTTAACAAATGTTTCACCAGCCACATAAATGTTGGGCTCAATTGTAGTCATAACTCGAGGACGCCTGCCATTTGGTATTCAGCGTACCCGATGCCCCCGTTCGCGTAACTAGAACCCGAGCAAGGGCTTTTTGGAGTAACAGCCCAAACTACAAGCGTTGAATTACACAATGTATACAAAACTCATTTTCATATATGCGCCACATATAAGAAACTCCAGATAGCCTATGCTTAAGATTAGCAATAACTTAAACTGTTTAAAGTTTGGGTAACAGTAAGAAGCTGAGTTCAACGTAGAGATCTTATCGACCTTTTTTTTCTCTCTCTCTCTGCTTTGTTTTAAGACATTTTAGACTGTGTTTGCTAAAAGGTTATACCGTGTACGGGCTCTGGGAAGTCGGGGGGAGGGAAGGGAGGTGGGGTTCTAGGGGGAGGGGGAGGGGGGAAATATAATATGTGTTAGATCTTAAAGCACATGATTGCACTTGTATACTGTGGCTTTTTAATGTTAGTGTAAAAATAGGACAAGCTGAACATATCGGTAGACAATAGAGGTACACCGAAGGGAGGAGTAGAGCGAAAGAAGAAGGAGGGGTGGAGAGGGTGGGAGAGAGGATTGGAGGCAGGAGGAGAAGGAAGGGAGGGAAAGTATTGAGAGAGAGGAGTGATAGAGGGGGAGGGGAAGTAGGAAGTAGAGGGGTATGTGAGAAGGAAGAATGAAAGTTGGAGGGGGGTGAAAGAGGGTGTATGGTGGGTCAAGGTGGTATATTGGGTTTGTATTTTGGGGGGTATTGGGGTATAAAAGCGAGGGCTGTGTTTATTATTCAATGTTATATGCCCCGGTTATGCACAGTATACATGTGACTGTATGAAATGAAATGGAAATAAATGTATTTTCAAAGAAAAAAAAAGAAAAAAACTCATTTTCCCTTTCAGTAAGCGAAAAAGCACAACAGTAGCCAGCAGAAATATTCGCAGTCAGCAAAAAAAAATATGAAAATCCAGGAAGAGAATCAATATTGGAAAAGAACAATAGATCTCCACATTCCGAGCACTCGACATTGGAACCGATTGAAAGAAGAAAGTCCTGAGGGGGAAATTCAGTTGGCTGCCATCTCAAGCCTTGTAGAGTAAACGCAAATGACGACCAGCAAAGATGGAACTTCAGCCATTACTTAGCTTCTCAAATATACCCATTTCTTCTCAACAGAGAGGAGCACAATCGATAATGCACAAAAGAGTGCATCTAAATGCAGAAAACAGTCCATCCAGAACATTTGCGGAGATTGTGAAATACAAACTGGTGTGCTCGTGTTGTGAGTCGAAGCTGGTGATTTTGCAATGTGGAAGAGGAGGGGGGAGCGGGGAAGAGGGAGAAGAGGAACAGGAAGAAGGTGGGAGGAGGAGGAAGAAGATGATGATAGAGGAAGAAGTGGAGGAAGAAGAAAAGGAAGATGATAGAGAAAGAAGTGGAAAAAGGCGGAAGAGGAGGAGGAGGAGGAAGAAGAAGATATACAGGAAGACGTGGAAGAAGAAGAAGGTGCTAAAGAAAGAAGTGGAGTAAATAGAAGAAGAGGAAAATAATAGAGGAAGAAGGGAAAGAAGGAGGAAGAGGAGGAGGAAGAAGATGATAGAAGTGGAAGAAGGAAGAAGAAGATGATAGAGGAAGAAGTGGAGGAAATAGAGGAAGAAGAAGAAAGGAAGATGATGATGATAGAGGAGGAAGTGGAGGAAGAAGAGAAAACAAAGATGATAGAGAAAGAAGTGGAAGAATGAGGAAGAGGAGGAGGAAGAAGATACAGGAAGAAATGGAAGAAGAAAGAAGACAGGAAGAAGGTGATAGAGGAAGAAATGGAGGAAATAGAGTAAGAAGAAGAAAGGAAGAAGATGACGATAGAGGAGGAAGTGGAGGAAGAAGAAGAAAATGAAGATGATAGAGAAAGAAGTGGAAGAATGAGGAAGAGGAGGAGGAGGAAGAAGATACAGGAAGAAGTGGAAGAAGAAAGAAGACAGGAAGAAGGTGATAGAGGAAGAAATGGAGGAGATAGAAGAAGAGGAAGATGATAGAGGAAGAAGTGGAAGGAGGAAGAGGAGGAGGAAGAAGATGATAGAAGAAGAAGTGGAAGAAGAAAGAAGAAAGGAAGAAGAAGATGATAGAGGAAGAAATGGAGGAAATGGAAGAGGAAGAGGAGGAGGAGGAGGAGGAGGAGAAGAAAAAGGAGAAGAAGAAAAAGAAGAGAAGGAGGAGGAGGAGGAGGAGGAGAAAAGAAAAAGAAGACAAGAAGGAGGAGAAAAAGAAGAGAAGGAGAAGAAGAAAAGAAGAGAAGAAGAAGAAGAAGAAGAAGAAGAAGAAGAAGAAGAAAGAATGAGTAGCTAGGCACTGCCATGGGATCTCACTGGAAATGGCATTTTTCAGCCCCCTGGAACAGAGTCAAAATTCACTTAACATGAAAACAAATGTTGGCCTCAATTGCGGCCATAAGTGGAGGACCACCTATCCACGCTATGCCATCTTGCTCAATCCCCTCGCTCTGCCTGGGTAAAGAGCAATCTAAGCAGCTGACGTGGACCGTTTTCTACCCAAGAGTCACATTTTCCCATCCACCTAAGCAAGGTAACCGTAAAACTAAATGAGCAAAGCCCTTATTGCATCTTTACTGCAGGAGATCAGGTCAGGAAGTGGTGAGGCCTCCTCTGAACTTCCACAGTTCATTATAAAGAGAAAGCACACACTCAGAGACAAGAGCTCAGCTCCCAGGAGACACGCTATTTATATCTCACCCACTGTTTATCTAACTGGGTAAAAAGCATTATATAAAAGTGTGCAACTCTTACGAAACACACCCAGAAAAAGAAAAACCTCTATGGGTACGGCCACAATTGAGTCTGACATTTAAATGAGACGTTGGTTAAGTGAATGTTGCCCTATTGTACGACCTTTCTTGCCACAGCTATTGAAGGAATCATCACAGAGGTTAAGTTAAAGGTAAAGGTTCCCCTCGCATTTATGTGCTAGTCATTCCTGACTCTAAAGGCTCATCTCCGTTTCAAAGCCGAAGAGCCAGCGCTGTCCAAAGACGTCTCCGGGGTCATGTGGCCGGCATGACTAAATGCCGAAGGCGCACGGAACGCTGTTACCTTCCCACCAAAGGTGGTTCCTATTTTTCTACTTGCATTTTTTTTAATGTGCTTTTGAACTGCTACCATAGGTTGACAGAAGCTGGGACAAGTAAGGGGAGCTCACTTCATTATGCGGCGCTCGGGATTCGAACTGCTGGACTGCCAACCTTTCTGATTGACAAGCTCAGCATCTTGGCCACTGAGCCACCACGTCCCGAGGAGGTTAAATTACACAGTCGTTAATTTAATCTGGATTCCTCGTTGACTTTGCTGGATAGGGAGTTGCAAAAAGGGAGTCACGTGAACACCCCTCCCCCCCGGGACGCTGCAACTGTTGTAAATTTGAGTCTGTTGCAAAGCATCAGAATTTTGATCACGTGACCTCGGGGATGCTGCAATGGTTGTTAAGTGTGAAAAATGATCATAAATCCCCTTTTTTCAGGGGCATTGTAAATTTGGACGGTTACTAAATGAGCTATTGTAAGTCGGGTACCATAAACAAAGGTTTATGGCATGGCTGTAAGTTAAGTACTTCACATTTGCTTGGTTGTTAGGAATGATGTCTAGAGCATAACAGCCGTGGTGGAACAGTGCTTAGAACAGAGCATTGCAGGCTCACTCTGCCCACTCTTCAAGCCTTCTGACGTCAGTAAAATGAGGACCGAGATTGTTGGGGGCAATATGGTGACTCTGTAAACCACACAGAAAGGGCTGTCAAAGCACTATGAAGCAGTACCCTGTTTCCCTGAAAATAAGACCTCCCTGGATAATAAGCCCAATCGGGCTTTTGAGCATATGCACTAAAATAAGCCCTCCCCTGAAAATAAGCCCTCTCTGAAAATATTGCAACACAGCAGCAGCCATGAGATAACCATGTTCGTTGCCTCCTGCACCTCAAAACTAATAAGACCTCCCTGAAAATAAGGCCAAGTGCTTATTTGGAGGTCAAAATAAGACCCTGTCTTATTTTGGGAGAAACATGGTATGTAAGTGCTATTGCTTTAAAACAAAGGAGGAGGAGGAGGAGGAGGAGGAGGAGGAGGAGGAGGAGGAGGAGGAGGAGGAGGAGGAAAGAGAATACAGGGGGAAGAAAGAGAGAATGTGGAGGAAAGAGAAAGATGAGGAGGAGGAGGCAGAAGCAGAGGAGGAGGAGGAGGAGGAGGAGGAGGAGGAGGAGGAGGAGGAGGAAAAGAAGAAGGAGGAGGAGGAGGAGAAGAGGAAGAGGAGGAGAAGAAGCTGAAGAGGAGGAGGAGGAGAAAGAGAAGGAGGAGGAAAGAGAATGCAGGGGGAAGAAAGAGAGAATGTGTAGGAAAGAGAAAGATGAGGAGGAGGAGGCAGAAGCAGAGGAGGAGGAGGAGGAGGAGGAGGAGGAGGAGGAGGAGGAGAAGAAGAAGAAGGAGAAGGAGAAGGAGAAGAGGAGGAGAAGAAGCTGAGGAGGAGAAGAGGAGGAGGAGGAGAAGAAGCTGAGGAGGAGGAGGAGGAGGAGGAGGAGGAGGAGGAGGAGGAGGAGGAGGAGAAGAAGAAGAAGAAGAAGAAGAAGAAGAAGAAGAAGAAGAAGAAGAAGAAGAAGAAGAAGAAGAAGAAGACAAAAGTCTACCCAACTTTCAGAAACTGCCACGAAATCTACTTGATAACCAACGGAATCAGTTCATCTCCCACTACTTATTTTTAACAGCTATAAGAAGCCTATTGAGGCTGCAATTTCAGAAGTGCCTCAAGGTATGGCGGAACAATAGGCTGCTTCGCAAACGTTCTCTGGATTTCACGGACGGGTGACTTTGCAACTGTTGTCTAGAAAATAGGATGCTAGCAGCAGATCAAACGACATTTCTTGCACCCTACTGAGGAGCAGAAAAACGCACAGTAACAGCAGTGTCCTTAAATGCCATCGCAAACCGCATCCTCCACCTTGCTCCCTTTAATAGCAGCCGAGCGGGTTATTTTCCATGCTAGGGACTGACTCACGTTGTTTACTTCCTGCCAAAAAGATTTATAGGGAGCCGTGTCTTGGACCACAGACAAGGTGAAAGAAGAACGTTGATGTTACAATATGGGGTCCTCGACTTACAACAGTTCATTTAGTAACCATTCAAAGTTACAACATCACCGAGAAAAGGGACTTACAGCTGTTTTTCACAAATATCCTGTTGCAGCATCTCCCTGGCCACATGATCAAAACTTGGCCGCTTGTCAACTGACTCAAATTTATGACGTTTGCCGTGTGATTTCCTTTTTGCAACCTCCTGACCAGTGAAATCCATTGGAGAAGCCAGGTTCGCATAACAACCATGTCCCTTCCTAACTTATCAACTGCATAGCGTTTGGCTTAATGAGAAAGGTCATAAAATGGGGAAAACTCACTTAGCCACTGTCGCAGCTAGCTACATAAATGCTGGGCTCAATTCAGAGGTGGTATTTAGCAGGTTCTGACCACTTCTGGAGAACCGGTATTGGAAATTTGGAGTAGTTCAGAGAACCGGTAAACACCACCTCTGACTGGCCCTGCCCCCTTCTATTCTCTGCCTCTTGAGTCCCACCTGATTGGGAGGGTATGGAGATTTTATAGTATCCTTCTCCTGGAGTGGGGAGGGAATGGAGATTTTACAGTACCCTTCCCCTGGAGTGGGGAGGGAATGGGGATTTTACAGTACCCTTCCCCTGGAGTGGGGAGGGAATGGAGATTTTGCATTCTCCTTCCCCTGGAGTGGGGTGGGAATGGAGATTTTGTAGTATCCTTCCCCTGGAGTGTGGAGGGAATGGAGATTTTACAGTACCCTTCCCCTGGAGTGGGGTGGGAATGGAGATTTTACAGTACCCTTCCCCTGGAGTGGTGAGGGAATGGAGATTTTACAGTATCCTTCCCCTGGAGTGGGGAGGGAATGGAGATTTTGCATTCTCCTTCCCCTGGAGTGGGGAGGGAATGGAGATTTTGCATTCTCCTTCCCCTGGAGTGGGGTGGGAATGGAGATTTTGTAGTATCCTTCCCCTGGAGTGTGGAGGGAATGGAGATTTTGTAGTATCCTTCCCCAGGAGTGGGGAGGGAATGGAGATTTTACAGTACCCTTCCCCTGGAGTGGGGAGGGAATGGAGATTTTGCATTCTCCTTCCCCTGGAGTGGGGAGGGAATGGAGATTTTGTAGTATCCTTCCCCAGGAGTGGGGAGGGAATGGAGATTTTACAGTATCCTTCCCCTGGAGTGGGGAGGGAATGGAGATTTTACAGTATCCTTCCCCTGGAGTGGGGTGGGAATGGAGATTTTACAGTACCCTTCCCCTGGAGTGGTGAGGGAATGGAGATTTTACAGTATCCTTCCCCAGGAGTGGGGAGGGAATGGAGATTTTGCATTCTCCTTCCCCTGGAGTGGGGTGGGAATGGAGATATTGTAGTATCCTTCCCCTGGAGTGTGGAGGGAATGGAGATTTTACAGTACCCTTCCCCTGGAGTGGTGAGGGAATGGAGATTTTACAGTATCCTTCCCCTGCCATGCCCACCAAGCCATGCCCACAGAACCAGTCGTAAAAAAAATTGGATCCCACCACTGGCTCAATTGTATTTGTAAATTGAAGACTACCTTTATTTATTTCTGAAAGCAGTTTGATGATGGAGGAGGAGGAGGACTGTGGGATCCTTGATGCTCTCTGAGCTTGGTGGTTTCTCTCAGACATTTTATTACACAACTAGGTAACATGAACAGTGCTAGAAGAGAATGGGGTGTGGTGGTGGTGGTGGTGGTGGTGGTGGTGGTGGTGGTGGAGGAGGAGGAGGAGGAGGAGGAGGAGGAGGAGGAGGAGGAAGAGGATTTATCAATCTACAGTAGCACAACACATGAAGCTATGGACCATCACACTGAACAAGTTGTAGATTATCAAGTCTATGACAGTACCAAAGAAAGAAGTGTGTATTCACACTCCAAATCAAGCAGCTTAATCAGCACCCCACATTATCTGCCTCTTATACAAATACACACACACATACAGGCAGACACAACTCCCCGCAACACTACTGCGTCATTTTCCCTTCCTTATTTTATCAACAAACCCTAAGTGACTAACCAGCTCAGGATTATATCTGATATGGTAATTTGTTGCTGTGCAAAGTCTTTAATGCATGCATTCAAGGTCATAGGAGATTACCAGAGAAGTAAGTGGTTTCTATTTTATTTTTCTAAGAAGCGCATTATTCATGGAAATAAATGATTTGTAAATTTAAAAATAGCCGAGCAAGAAAAGGCAGTAGCGAGGAGACAATACTAAGAGCATTTATTGCTGCCAGGTATTATAAAGCTTTATCCACCTCTAATTTCTGATGGACAGTGATGGACGCTTATATTCTCTTCCTTGGAGTATAGAAAAAATCTTTTCAAAGACATCAAAGATCACAGCATCAATTCTCTTTGGCATATGACATTTCTGGAAAATTAAAACAAAGGTAGTACTTATTTAAAAGGGACGCGGTGGCTCAGTGTCTAAGACGTTGAGCTTGTCGATCAGAAAAGTGGGCAGTTCGATGGTTCGAATCCCTAGCACCTCATAATGGAGTGAGCTCCCATTACTTGTCCCAGCTTCTGCCAACCTAGCCATTCGAAAGCACGTAAAAAATGCAAGTAGAAAAATAGGAACCACCTTTGGTGGGAAGGTAACAGCGTTCCGTGCACCTTTGGCATTGAGTCACGCTGGCCACATGACCACAGAGACATCTTTGGACAGCGCTGGCTCTTTGGCTTTGAAACAAAGATGAGCACCGCCCCCTAGAGTTGGGAACAAATAGGACAAAAGTAGTACTTTTACTACTTATTTCCAGATCAACTGCCTCCCTGCTACCTAAGGAAATGTCCATTTATTCCTAAAAATTCCGATAGGGCCACTAAGAAAGAATCTTAGCAATCCCCCCCCTCAAAAAAAAGATACCCTAATGAAATGTAAACAGACTAGGCATTCCGCTCCTATATAGGACAAGGAGAATAATAGTTCACTGATACCATTTTGAAAAATAAACACAAATACATTTCCATGTACACCAAGTGCTTTTTGCGTGCCAAGTACGAGATTATTATTTTTTGTTTCCCCTCCATCCAGTTTTGGTCACCACACTATAAAAAAAGAGGTTGAGACTTTAGAAAGAGTGCAGAGAAGAGCAACCAGGATGATGAGGGGACTGGAGGCTAAAACATATGATGAACGGTTGCAGGAACTGTGCATAGCTAATCTAGTGAAGAGAAGGACCAGGGGAGACATGATAGCAGTCTTCCAATATTTGAAGGGCTGCCACAGAGAGGAGAGGGTCAAGCTATTTCCCAAAGCACCCAAAGACCAAACAAGAAATAATGGATTGGAACAAATCAAGGAGAGATTCAACCTGGAAACATGGAGACTTTTTCCAATAGTGAGAACTATCAACCCGTGGAACAGAAGCTGCCTTCGGAAATTTGTGGGAACTTCATCCCTGGAAGCTTTCAAGAGGAGACTGGACTGCCATCTGTCAGAAATGGTGTAGAGTCTCCTGCTTGGGTGGGGGGTTGTGATGCAGGAGGGGGTGCACAGGTAAACCCACCAGTGGCTGGCCAGGTTAGGTGGTCTTAATAGAATGGACCTTATAAATTCATATTAGCTTGGCTTTTCATTCTAGTGCTCTGGAGTTCCAAAGTTGACTTTTAGCTGGAGAGAACTTTCTCCCCAACTTCCTCATAAGTATTAAAAATAGGACTGAACAGTGTAGCAAGACCCTGTAAAGGGGGGCACAGGAAGCCAGGCATGGGTGAGAGATAGAACAGAGGTAAAAACTGCTGACAGCTCAAGACATTATAGGAACTTCTCTTTTTTGTATTTTTCCTATGTACTTCGCTGTAACATTCCAAATGAACTTCTGCTTTTCGAAATGTCATGCTTGTCTCATGTATGGAAATGCCTTGAGAATGCACAGTGTGGAACACGGCATAAAAGTAGCATCCTGGGCAGAGCCCAGGCAGTTCAGATTTTGGTGTGTGAACACGCTGAACTCGATGCATCAAATAAACCTGTTTCTCTCACCTTCGTGGTATTGAGTCCTGGTCTTTCGTAAGTAGATTACAAACCTCAATCTGCTGCAACAGTTGGACTAGATGACCTACAAGGTCCCTTCCAACTCTGTTAATCTGCATCTGTATGTCGAATCGCACTCAGCCAAATAAAGTTCAATTCAATTCAGGTATAATCAGAGAGACCACTCTTTCTGAGGGACAATGACAATGATTGGGGGGGGGGGGTGAAACCACGCACCCATATATTCCTTTAGCCCATAAGTGTCAAACTTGTGGAGTCACATTGCCGCCACGTGACATTTTGTGACGTTTCCTTCACGGAGATGGGGTGGGGGGTGGCCGTGTGTGACGCAACTGGCCTGCAGGCCACAAATTTGACAGCCCTACTCTAGCACCACCAGAGGTGGGTTCCTACCAGTTCGCACCTATTCGGTAGAACCGGTTCGTCAAATCTACCGAACCGGTTAGAAGAGGTTCCACCAGTGGACCCGGAAAGCAGGCCACACCTACAGAAGAGGTTTCCAACTTTTTTGAAACCCACCACTGGTCCTTGGATATGATTATTCTACACTATCATGCTCATATTTATAAAACTCAGTGCCTCTGTGAAAGGTAAGGATGACTACTGCGTTTGTGGTGCAATCAGAACATTGCGTGTGTTGAAGTGGTTTTAACGCAAACCAAAGATGCCTTTTAAAAAACAAGTTTACATCCTATTCTTATGCATGCCAGTGCTGTGTGTGAGGTAATTTAAGGTGGTTCTGACAAGTGTCGTCGGCATCTTCATATCCGGTCACATGGGTGGCAAGCCACTCCCATCCAGTCACATGGGTGGCAAGCCACTCCCACAAAGGAGGCCACACCCACAGAGTAGGTTCGAACAATTTTTGAAACCCACCACTGAGCACCACCCTTTCTCTAAGTGGCTTACAAGGAACCACAATCTCACAATAAACTTAAAAGCACTAATTGCATGAGGAGGGGCAATGAAATCTACCAAGAAGACCCACAGTTGGTTAATTAAACTCCTTGATCATTTTAATGCCTATGTTACCAGCTCCCCATTTACCGTATTTTCCGGACTATAAGGCGCCCCGGTGTATAAGACATACCAAGATTTCAAAGAGGTATGTAAGAAAAAAAAAGTTTTCGCCTTCCCTCAGCACTCTGCAGGCTTCAGCAGGGCTGGGGTAAGGCAAAAACACTCCCATTTCTGCCTCACTCTAACCCCGCTGGAGCCTGCAGAGGGCTGCTGGGGGCTGAGGGAAGGCAAAAAAAGCCTCTGTTTTTGCAAAAATGAGATGCAGGGTCTTGGGGAGGCTAAAAATGGCTCTTTTAGGGGGGGAAGGTGCGTCTTATACACCGAAAAATATAGTAGTTGTTTTGAAGAACATCTTCCGTAGTGAGACAGTCAACATGGCTAATAGTCAGAGATTACAGGAACAATTGATCAAACATTCCTATGGCAGAGGTGTCAAACTCGAGGCCTGTGGGCTGGATCCAGGCCATGGGGTGCTTAGATTTGGCCTGAAGGGCTGCCCTCAAAAGAGCAAAGGATTGGCCTGCGGTGCCTCTGCCGGAGGGCTGCGCAGGGCCTGAGGGGGCTGCGGCATTGCACCTGCGGGGTCTGTTTTCGCAGGCAGGGGGCTAGGAAAGCAAACTAGAAACAAAACGAAGAGAGAAATGTTTCTACTTTTGTATTTGAGCTTGAAAGAAGGGGCGGGAAAGGAGAAAGAGGAAAGACGAAGCAAAAGAAAGAAAGATGGGGAGAGAGAGCAAGGGAGGAAGAAGATATGGAAAGAGGCGAAGGAAGAAGGAAGGAGAAGGAAGAGGGAAGGAAAAAGAAGAAAAGGAAGGAAGGCAGGAGGGAAGGAAGGAAGGAAGGAAGGAAGGAAGGCAGGCAGGCAGGCAGGAAAGAAGGAAGGAAGGAAGGAAGGAAGGAAGGCAGGCAGGCAGGCAGGCAGGCAGGCAGGCAGGAAGGAAGGAAGGAAGGAAGGAAGGAAGGAAGGAAGGAAGGAAGGAGATTATAATGATAGTGATGGAGGGTCTGAGGGAAGTCCTACCCTAGCACTTGGCCACCACAGGTGCCTCCAACACGAGTGATGTCAACCTGGCCATGCCCAACCTGGCCACGCCTACCCCAGCCACACTCAACCTCCCCCCGCCCCCCGAGGTCAAACACAAGCCTGATGTGGCCCTCAATGAAATGGAGTTGGACACCCCTGTCCTATGATATACAGGATCACGCTTCAAACCATGACACTACAAGCTTAAGGGTTCCCATGTGCATTCTGCGAAGATAAGAGTCTTCCCACTGGTTTCTATCCTATGCTTGCTTTTGAGAATCATCTCTTTTCAGAGCTGGCCATCAACAATCCAGCACGTAACCTTTCAATCAAAGCAAGTTAAACTCTTGAATGTGTTTATCCTAGATAAAGGTATAGGTTCCCCTTGCACATATCTGCTAGTCATTTCTGGCTCTAGGGGGCACTGCTTATCCCCATTTCAAAGCCGAAGAGCCAACACTGCCCATCATGTGACTGGCATGAATAAACGCCGAGGGTGCACAGAATGCTGTTACCTTCCCATCAAAGGTGGTCCCTATTTTTCCATTTGCATTTTTACATGCTTTTGAACGGCTAGGTTGGCAGAAGCTGGGACAAGTAACGGGAGCTCACTCCGTTACGCAGCACTAGGGATTCGAACCATCGAACCACTGACCTTCTTCATCGACACGTTCAGTGTCGAAGCCACTGAGCTACCGCTCGTCCCTTGTGTTTGTCCTAGAAGTGACAAAATAATTGTGTATGATTCTGTGCGAAGCCATGCTATTGGTAGATGTAATAAGAAAGAAGCTTGAACGGTTCTTATATAATGTCATTAGGTTTGTGTTTGTGTATGTGTGTGTGTGTGTGTTTGTGTGTTTTCAATGAGTTTTATTCTTTTAAAGGGGAAGTTATTCCCCTTTAAAAGAATAAAACTCATTGAAAATAGTTATTCCCCTTTCTGGGCATTATTTGTGAGATTGGTGGAAACAGTCTGTCGTTTTTCATTTCACTGATCAAAGAAAAATAGTTCCTCACAAATACTTTTTTTTAAAAAAATAATTGCCAATATTTGATGTTTCTTTGTCTTATAATAGCTGTTTGATGTACTGTTTTAATTAAAGTGTTGAATTATCACATGGATTTTATATGTGGGGAAATAATTAGCTTTTTGTTCTCCACCAACACTTTACGGAAATGATTTTGTGATCCTTTATAATAAATAATAATAATTTTAAAGAAGTTTCAGAGGAAATTTTATGCTACAGAAAAAAAGGGGGAGGGGAGGAAGCGGTAAAAAAATTAGATTTGGGATACGTAGAATGACTTTTAAAGTTATGTGTAAATTATGAGGTCAATGTCATGTTTTTTCATTGTTTGGTTTTACAAGAAGCCATTCGTTTCAATGGTTGTCACTGGTTTGGAACTGGATGGGACTGAGCATATTCAAAAGTTTCAACTTCTACCCTCAAAACGACACTATAGGGCACTGCACACCAGAACAACTAGACACAAGGACAGTTTTTTTCCCCGAATGCCATCACTCTGCTAAACAACTAATTCCCACAATACTGTCAAATTATCTACTAAGACTTTATTACGATTATTCTTCTCTTCCTGCCTAGTACCTATTTCTTCCCACTTATGACTATGTTGCTTGTATCTTTAAAATTTATATTGTTTTATTTGTTTCCTAGTATAATTTGATTGCCTATTAGCAACCTATGACTAAGTGTTGTATCTTATGATTCTTGATGAATGTATTCTATCTTATTTTTCTTTATGTACACTGAGAGTTTATGCACCAAGGACAAATTCCTTGTGTGTCCAATCACACTTGACCAATAAAGAGTTCTATTCTATTCTATTCTATTCTGTTCTATTCTATTCTATTCTATAACCTATTCTATTCGATTCTATTACCTATTCTATTGTATTCTATCTAGATGATCCATTAACCCCAGGACACTGCAACCGTCATAAATATGAGACAGTGGTTAAGCATGTGATGTAAATCACATAAGGATGATGCAACTGTCATAAGTGTGAAAAATGGTCATAAGTCACTTTTTCAGTGGTTTCATTTCGAATGGTCAGCAAATGAACTGTTGTAAGTCGAGGACTATCAGTAGATAGGCAAACAAGGAGGAACCAACCATTTTCTTATGTTTCCACAATGGATGAATGGATGAATACAATATATACTCACATACACATACACATATATCTATTCTATTCTATTCTCCTACTCTACTCTACTCTACTCTATTCTATTCTACTCTACATTACTCTAATTGCTATTCTATTCTCCTACTTTACTCTATTCTACTCTACTCTAATTGCTATTCTATTCTAATTGCTATTATATTCTAATTGCTATTCTATTCTATTCTCCTACTCTACTCTACTCTATTCTACTCTACATTACTCTAATTGCTATTCTATTCTATTCTCCTACTCTATTCTACTCTACTCTATTCTACTATACACTATAATTGCTATTCTATTCTAATTGCTATTCTATTCTCCTACTCTATTCTACTCTACTCTAATTGCTATTCTATTCTATTCTCCTACTCTATTCTACTCTACTCTATTCTACTATACACTATAATTGCTATTCTATTCTAATTGCTATTCTATTCTCCTACTCTATTCTACTCTACTCTAATTGCTATTCTATTCCATTCTAATTGCTATTCTATTCTATTCTCCTACTCTACTCTACTCTAATTACTATTCTAGTCTAGTCTATTCTAATTCCTATTCTATTCTAGTCTATTCTGTTCTATTCTATTCTATTCTATTCTATTCTATTCTATTCTATTCTATTCTATTCTATTCTATATATATCTAATGATTAATTTTAATATATTTTAAACATTTAGTCTCTTTAACAGTAGTGGCAGCAGTGTAGAACTACATAAACCGGTTTTTAAAAAACCTATTATATGGGAGTCTCCTTCCATTTTCATCAAGAGTAGACACAGTACATCCATTATGCCATCAATCTGTCTCTATATTTTCAAGTCTAAGTCATGTATGTTGTAATGGAGAGCTTTCTTCTTTGACTTTGATGAGACCAGTTCCTTTGCTTGGAGAAATACAGGTAGCCCTCGACTTACGACCACAATTGAGCCCTAAATTTATGTTGCTAAGTGAGACATCTCTTAAGTGAGTTCTCCCCCATTTTACGATTTCTCTTTCCACATTCGTTAGGTGAATCACTGCTGTCGCTCAATTAGTAGCAATAGCAAAGGCACTTAGACTTATATACCGCTTCACAGTGCTTTTACAGCCCTCTCTAAGCGGTTTACAGAGTCAGCCTCTTGCCAGCAACAATCTGGGCCCTCATTTTACCCACCTCGGAAGGATGGAAGGTTGAGTCAACCTTGAGCTGGGTGAGATTCGAATTGACAAACTGCTGGCAGCCGGCAGTCAGCAGAAGTAGCCTGCAGTACTGCACCCAACCACTGCGCCACCACAGCTCAGTTACGTTAATCAGGCTTCCCCCTTGATTTTGCTTGTCAGAAGGTCGCAAAAGATGATCTCTTGACCCCAGGACACTGCAACCATCTGTTGTAAGTCGAGGACTCTCAGTAGATAGACAAACAAGGGGGAACCCACCATTTTCTTATGTTTCCACAATGGATGAATGAATAAATGTAATATATACACATGTACACATATATCCATTTATCCAGCCCTCTTACAGTTTCAAAATGAGTTTTATCTTTCAGGCCTTCAGCACAAAGTCTCACGCAAGGCAGTGGGTTGCCTTGATGATCAACAGAGGGGTTAAATAGATGTATTTGATTCACTCAATTTGTTTTAAACCAATGAGTGAAAAAGAACCTTTGACAAAGCTGTCATCTTTAAAACACAGTGATATTTCATCCCCTCCGCTCTATTTAGAAAGCCTGGAACTGAAATGCTTCCAGCAAGCAGTGTGTCTAATTTTTCAAAACTGTCATTTCCAGCAAATCTGCTTAGGCAAAAAATGTTATGCTGTTAGGAAATAGGGAGCGGAAGAACTATATTACAGAATACAATATTTTTTTTTCGCCGTGTGCAGGTCAAAGTGCCATCCAAGCTTGCAAAATATCAGAATACACGGTATAATAAATTATACGGTGACAATGACAGATTGGTTCAAGTCCATAAATCCACTGCACCAATGATTAGCCCTGAAAAATATTAGTTGGCTTAGATCTAGCTGGTTTTTTTCCCCCCTCCTTCCCTGCACACGATAATCATATAATCAAAGTGTTATTTCCAGGAGAAATCGTAGAACCCAATAAAACCGCATCTTATTGAAAAAGATACAAGAGGTGACCAATTGTTCTAATCCGATCTACTAATAAACTTCTGAGCCACACTTCCCAGATCTGAGCAGGTTGGTGCGGATTGATTTTCTGGTGATACCTGCACAACTCTTTTCCCTAAACAACTTCAAAATTCAACACAAGGAAAATATTTCCCCCTAAAAGAGAGGCAGAAATGCATCCCTCCGTCTTTGTCAATGGGCCATTAAGGCCTGAGCCAGTCTATTCTACATGGTTCCACCACAAATGCGCGTACGACAAAAGCGCGTGTGACTAAACCGTGGTGACAAAACCGCATCATCAAAACCGCGGAGACGAATGAGCGCTGAAGCATGCCGACAACAGTGCGCCAACAGAAGCGCGCTGTAACATAACCCTAAACCTAACCCTAACCCTAATCCTAACCCTAACCCTAACCCTAAACCTAACCCTAAACCTAACCCTAAACCTTACCTTAACTTAAATCGCGCTTCTGTCGGCACGCTGTTGTCGGCGCGCTGTTGTCGGCGCGCTTTTGACATCGCGGTTTTAGCGTCGCGGTTTTGTCGGCGCGCTTTTGACGTTTGCGGTTATGTCGTGCCACGATTCTACATAAGAAAGATCTACCTCCTTCAGGCAGAGACATAATAGGAATCCCAAAGCCCTTTCATTACAACGTCACCCAGCAACAGCTCAGCCAAGCTTGGGGCTCAAAAGACAATCTACAGAGTTGACCCTGCATGGCCCCATGGGAGTCTGAAAGCGACAACCAATCAGAATACAAGCTCAAATTCAAAAGCTCAGAGAGGGCATAAAACCCAGGCACTCTCAGCCTCTCTCCCCTTTTTCTTCAAGGTCTTCAAGGCATGTGATCCTCCTTTTCTGTTCAGGAGCTCAAACCATGTGGTCCTGTCCACCATTAAAACCATCTTTCCAAGCAGCCTCCATGTTTCCAGTGTCTTTCTCTGCACTTGGAACTGAACCCAGAAGGACATTTCTTCCAACAGCCTTTTGCTCACAACAATCTCATTTTACCGACCTTGGAAGGATGGAAGGCTGAGTCAACCCTGAACTGCTCAGAATCGAACTCCTGGAGTGAGCAGTGGAGTTAGCCCTGGAGTACTGTATTCTAACCACTGCACTACCACGGCACTTAAGAGTTAGGGTAAGCAGGGAAAACAATAAGCAGTAGTTGCAACTGGTTATGTGTAGGCTCAGTTGAATATTCTCAAACTGGATACCTACGGAAACATCCCCTCCTCGAACTGCCAGGGGTTTGGCTGAGAATTCTGAAAACTAAAATCCTCACCTAGGGAGGGCACCCACCTGCCCCTGGCTTCAAAACGTCCTATGTAGCTTCATTTTTGACACCCTGCACATGGGTGCACGCTGTACACGCGAGCAAAATGCATGCATGGAAGACCGCACAGTTGTGCAGAAGGCGCGTGCACACACATATTTGCAAACCGGTGGTAAACTTATGTGAATCCCACCACTGCATGTGGGTAGGGCCCACAATTCTTCTAAGCTGTGGGATTCACTCGGGGCAGAGGTGAGAGGATCATCCCTGAATCTTACCTAAACTGGCATTAGTTTAATTATAACTAGGACAAGTGGTAATTGAAGATGTTGACATAATGAAACTAAATAATGTACCACTTCTGTCTCGGGTCAGCATGAAGCTAGCTTGATAGTTAAAGCAGAGCCGTCTTCCACACTGTATGCTTCAGATCTCTTTATTAATATTTAAAAACAGTCAAGCTCTAGGATTCCCAATAACCATCTTTCACCTCTGTCTTCCAGAGGAAGGCACTTGTAACCATATATGCACTCATTATACTAATTAATTAAAAACAGACGTGAAAAAGAGTACTCTCCCTGGAATTATTTTGCATTTTCCGTGAGCAATTTTTATAATGAGCTTTCTAATCTTCCATTTTTTAAATAAAAAAACAAAAAAACAAAAACAAAAACACCAAGTCTGCAATGTTGAGTTTGCATTTTTTTTTATATTCAATGGTTCTTTTTTTAAAAAAATTTTAAATCACCCGACAGCATGACATGAATACAAATTGTCAGACCAGAAAAGTATTATGCGGTATAATAGGTAATATCATACAATGCGTTCCTGAGCCTATATGCATTTTCATAAATCATTCTTAAAATACATTTGCAAAGGTCTTTCTGCAAATCTCCCATTCTACGCTTTTCGCTTTACACCTGGATTTAATGGATTCCATTAAACATATTGTGTTTCCATATTCTGATGCCAGCAGATATAAGCAAGGAAATATTAGATTTGTTTCTCTACAACACTTCCTAAATTGAGTAGATTCCTGTTAGAATGTTCAGGAGAAAATGAATAAATAAAAGAGCAGGTTTGCTTGCCCAGCAAATTCAATTCACCCTATTGAAAAGGGGATTTAACTGTTATATATTTATAACCCATTTTTTCTTTAAGAGGGATGGGACTAGTAAGCGCATAACCCTTAAAATCAGCAAGAACACACTGTGTGTATGGCCATATAGAACATTTCTCTAAAACTCAGTTGTCCCTTTCAGGCTTTCCTAAAGGTTAAGACAGAGGTGGGTTCCGGGAGAGACTACCGCCAGTTCGCTCAGGGGCAGGCCGTGGTGGCATGCACAGCACACCTAAAATTGGTCTGCACATGCGCAGAAACAAAAAAACGAGATGGTGGCACCTACGGCACTTGCAGAAGAACCAGTTCAGGGTCGTGGCAGGCCTGGTTCCAGCAAGACAGGCCACCAAACTACTACCAGTTTGGCTGAACTGGTCCGATCCGATAGGAACCCACCACTGGATTAATCCCTTAAAAGGAAAGAAACAAGAGAGGAAGGAAGGGAGGGAGGGAGGGAGGGAGGAAAGAAGGAAGGAAGGAAGGAAGGAAGTGGGAGGGAGGAGAGAAAGGAAGGAAGGGAGAGAAGGGAGAGAAGGAGGGAGGAGAGGGAGGGAGGATGGAAGGAAAGAAAGAGGGAGGGAAGGAAGGAAGGAGGAAGGAAAGGAAGGAAGAAAGAGAAGGAGGGAGGGAGATAAGATAGAAGGGAGGAAGTGAGAAGGAAAGAAAGAGGGAGGGAGGGAGGAAAGAAAGAAAGAAAGAAGAGGGGGAGGGAGGGAGGAAGGATGGAAGGGTGGATAGAAGGTAGGAAAGAAAGAGGGAGGGAGGGAGGGAGGGAAGGAGGAAGAAAGAAAGAAAAGAAGGAAGGAAGGAAACAGAAGAGCCAAATAAGAACAATTCAACAAATAACAATATAATAGCAAATTAGGCTTGGAGTCAAATCATTCTCTCTACAGCCTAACTCTGCTTCTCTTATTCTTACATGCGCAACATTTAATGGCTCCCAAATCATGCTGAAATCCACGTCATTAGTTTCCTGAACGTCGTTCAACGCACGTGGTTTGGGTTATTGGGCCTTCCCCCAAGACAGGTGAGTATTTCCTATGACGTACTTATCTAAACCTCCAGTGCCTGATCAGACGTCGTTCGTCTCTGATCTAAAACTCAGGAGGCCCGAGACCTTCCCCCGCCCGTCCCAATTAGATGCTCACAGCGTTTTTAATTAACATTCTGTTCCACTTAATACTTCAACCCGAAGTTGTACAGGTAATACTCAACGTATAACACTTCGCTTAATGACCATTTGACGTTACAACGGCATGGGGGGAAAGTGAGTTATGACCATTTTTCAAACTTATGACCGTTTCAGCATCCCCATGGTCATGTGATTTACATTTGGATACTTGCCAACTGGTTCATATTCATGACGGCCTGGAGACATGTGAAAAGTGAGCTAATTTGACGACTGAACACCATCAAAGCTGACACCAGCAAGATTAGAAGAGATCTAACCTGGAGATCTAATCTGGAGAGCTGGAGAGAGGATCATCAAGAGTTGGGCTCAACAAAATGGATCACATGATCCTCATCATCAACACGTATGAGATACGTGTTTAAAAGGGACATTGATGGCATGGTCATAGTCAATGGGTCGATGCATCAACCAGCATCTCTATGCTCATATCTTTAAGACTTCTACTGGTTAAAATTATTTGATTCAATAACTGTATTACAGACCAAGGTTTGTAGGGTTTGGTGATAGATTAGCCCAGTATTCATGCATAGATAGTATGCCCTATTGCCGTGATGTTGAACCTATGCCATGCGTGCCACAGGTGGCACACAGAGTCATCTTTACCCTAGCAGCGGTGGCTGTTCCATCCCAAGGACCAGCCCATAGATTTCCACTGCTCTCCTCTCCTCTGCCTTCTGCACATCAGGCCCTGGACTCAGCTGCTCATGTTCTTCCTTATTAGCTGCCTATAGACCTGTTGACTCTCCATCTGAGGGCTGATGGACGGCCAGGCTCTGTCTCTCTGTCTCTGTCTCTCTGTGTCTCTCTGTGTGTCTCTCTCTGTGTCTCTCTGTCTCTGTGTCTCTCTGTCTCTCTGTCTTTGTCTCTCTCTGTCTCTCTGTGTCTCTCTCTGTGTGTCTTTCTGTCTCTGTCTCTCTCTGTCTCTCTGTGTCTTTCTCTCTGTGTCTCTGTCTCTGTCTCTCTCTGCCAGCTCTATTCCCTCTTCCCCCTCGGAGCTCTCAGGTTGCCTGACTCCCACGCCTCCTTCTCCTCTGATTTGGCTGCTGGAAGGGCCAGCGCTCAACAGGTCACAACACCCACTGTTTGCAGTATCTAATTTCACTGTGTGGTTTTTCTATTCCTGGGGGCGGGGGGGAGAATAACAGTTTTCAATCTGTCCCTCCAAATACAGGAGCAAAGACAGCAAATGTTAGCAACGTGGCGAGGATGAGTAAATCTCTCCGAATGCCATATTTTTCCACCGTCTCTAAATGTCCTCTAGGGGTACAGCAGTTTCATTTAACAGCTTCCATTGATTTGCAGATATTCTATTATAATAAAAGAAAGTGAGACAGTGAGGAAGGCTTAGGCGATCAATTTGAATAAAAGTAAAAGTGGTCGATATAAATAGTCCTCTCACCAGCTCCCCCAGCAAGGCAGAAAGAATAAATAACTTTTGATAATGAGTAAGAGTTGAGAAAATAAGGAGCTATTGAAAACAGTTTTCCCCGAAGAAACAAAGGAGAGCATCGTTGTTTTGCACAAAACATATCTACCATTATCCCTGCGGATAATCTATTAGAATCTCTATTATACTTAGGATTCAGAAATATGCCCTGTTTTGGCCCGAGGTTTTACAACCGCTGCTATCCTGAATAACAATAAAAATGAAGTTGACAGACGATATGGAAGAATTAGA
Organism: Thamnophis elegans; assembly: GCF_009769535.1. Classification (NCBI taxonomy): domain Eukaryota; kingdom Metazoa; phylum Chordata; class Lepidosauria; order Squamata; family Natricidae; genus Thamnophis; species Thamnophis elegans. The sequence goes on along the minus strand of NC_045549.1, from coordinate 70,268,336 downwards.
GACATTCCCGCAAACTGTTGGCCATTTCTAGTTTAAAAACAACAACAACAACATTTCAAAGTAAGATCAGGGTTTAAAGGGTATATTTGGGTCCGCGTTTTGGCAAAGTTGCCCCGAAGTGATTTTCCAGGAACTTCTTCTGATTTTTTTTTCCAACTTTCCAGTCTAAATCAGGAGTCCCCCATCCCCAGTCCGTGGACTGGCAATGGGCCATGTCATGTCAACAACTGGGCCAGTGGTGGGATTCAAATAATTTAACAACCGGTTCTCTTCCCTAATGACCAGCTGGGTAGGCAGGGGTCGGTGGTCATGTGACTGGGTGGGCGTGGCCAACTCAACCTCACTCAGGTTGATGGGCGCTTCGCCTTAGCTGTTACAATGTAATAAGGGCTAACCAGAGAGGCAGTTTCTGTAAGCAGGGCAATAAAGATGAGGCTAGAAACAACACCAGAATGTTTCCTTCCTGCCTTCCTTACAGGATTAGCCCTGTAAAGTGGGAAAAAACAAAAGGAGATTTCTTCCAACAACCGGTTCTCCAAACTGCCCAGAAAGTTACCAACCGGTTCTCCCGGATAGGTGCGAACTGGCTGAATCCCGCCACTGAACTGGGCCACACAAACTGGGCCACACAAACAAGCAAAGTCCCAGAAACAAATGGGTCACAGAAACAAGGAAAGTGGGATACAGACAGCATGCAAAACCATGCCCCTCTCCTGTCCATGAAAAAAACCCTCCCCATGGAACTGGAGCCTGGTGCCCCAAAGGTTGGGGGACACTAGTCTAAATAACACTCCTGGTTTTGTCTGATTCCTCCCCATCCATTCCTGATTAAGAGAGTAGTAAAACTGATGTTTTCACGAATGGTTTCACTTTCAGCTATTAAAGGTAAAAGTTCCCCTCCCACATATGCACTAGTTCCCGAATCTAGGGGGTGGTGCTCATCTCCATTTCAAAGCCGAAGAGCCAGCGCTGCCCAAAGACGTCTCCGTGGTCATGTGGCCGGCTGTTATCTTCCCACCAAAGGTGGTTCCTATTTTTCTACTTGCATCTTTACAAGCTTTCGGACTACTAGGTTAGCAGAAGCTGGGACAAGTAATGGGATACGCAGGGCTAGGGATTCGAACCGCCGAACTGCCGACCTTTCTGATTGACAAGTTCAGCGTCTTAGCCACTGAGCGTCAACGCGTCAAACTCAATTTCATTGAGGGCTGCATCAGGGTTGTGGTTGATCTTGGTGGGCTGGGTGGGCATGGCCGACTGGGTGGATGTGGCCAGCTTGACATCAATCACTGGGCGTGGCTGACTGGGTGGGCATGGTCAGTCTGACGCCACTCCCCAAACTGCTTTCCTCTTTGCATTAGGTAGACCGGGTTGAAGTAACATGGGCTGGCCCCTTACATTTTTCAGGATGGCCCCGTGGGCTGGATCTGACCACATCACGGGCTGCATCCAGCCTGCGGGCCTTGTGCTTGAGAGCCCTGATATATTTGCTGCTCTTTAAGCATTGCCCAGATCCAGTATTGAGATACTTATAGGAGTTTAAAAGGGGCAAAGTAATATCAGCATGGTGCCACTGGATGGACACATTTGCAGATGTGCACGCAGTTCTCGATTTACGGCCACCATGGATTGAGCCCCAAATTGTGGGTGCTGAGCAAGGTATTTGTTAAGTGAATTTTGTCCCATTTTACAACCTTTCTTGCCACGGCTGTTAAGTGAACCTGGCTTCCCCATTGACTCTGGGTGTCAACGAGGTGGTCATAAATAGGAACCAATTGCCAAGGAATTTAATTTTGTCCATCTGACTATGGGGATGGAGCAATGGTTATGTGAAAAACAGCGATACATCCCTTTTTTCATCCCCCATTGTAACTTTGAAAGGTCGATTAAAAAAATGAAATATTTTAGGAAATATTAAAAGGGCAGAATAAAGGGCACAGAGGCAGAAACTCTCTCTCACACACAGCTTTGTTAAGGCCTGGGTCAGTCTATTTCTTCATAACAAAGATCTACCTTCTTCAGGCAGAGCCATAATCTCAAAGCCCTTTTATTACATCATCACCCAGCAAGAGTCAACCAAGCTTGGGAATCAGGACAGCCTACAGAATTGCCTCTGAATCGCCCAATGGAAATCTGACAACCAATCAGAATGCAAGCTCAAATTCAAAGCCCAACAGAGGATATAAACATCTCCATATCTCTCTCTCTCTCTCTCTCTCTCTCTCTCTCTCTCTCTCCCTCCCTCCCTCCCTCCCTCTCTCCCTCTCTCCCTCTCTCCCCCCCCATGTGATTTTTTCCCCAGGACCTCAAAACCATGTGGTCCTGTCCACCATTAAAACCATCTTTCCAAACAGCCACCATTGTTTCCAGTGTCTTTTTCCCCGCTTGGAGCTGAATCCAGATGGAAATTTCTTCCAACAGGGCAAAGTAACACGAGCAGAAACAGGGGTGAACTTTCTATGGCAAGATATGAGAGGGGGGAAATAAAAAAAAGCTCGCTTTAACCCTTTGTTGCTATTATTATTACTATTATTTTGGCATCTGAAAGTTTAAAAGAAGCTTGAAAGGAGATGTCTATGGGCCTGCCACTTTGGTAGTTAATGCTCCATCTGTTGAAGCATGAAAAGAAGTCGCTGCATGGAATGAAAGGCGATAAATTTATTGGATGCTGAGGGCATGATTGCTCTTCCTTCTCCAATAAGATTCACGCTACTGAAGATGTCCTAAAGGTAGGCATGAATCTTCGCTCCTCCATCTGTTATTTTATACACGGTGTTCCTATAGATCTGAACTGCATCAGAAATAAAAAACAACTTTCCATCTGTCCCAGGTTTCTACGTCGCCCGCCCCCTTAAAATTTGCTGTGTACATTTTAAAAAAAAAATTAATTGGGCTCAGATATGCAACAATACAGACATACATCAAACTCAAGGAGGACAGGTCTCTGCAACAGATGAGCTTCTAATAACAACTGGGGTGAAAAGTAACCAAGGTTAGGGGCTAAAATCTCACTGCATGTCAAGTCTTGGTTTGACTTCAGTAAGGATCCCGTTTGAATACCGCCAACGGTATCTATTGTATCACTTGCTTTCTCCTCTGCATTTTGGGGAGTATAAAACGCACCAGAGTATAGATGCACCAAGATTTTGAAGAGGCAATTTAAAAAAAAAAGGTTTTGCACTCTGCAGACCTCCCCAAAACAGCCTGTTTTTCATGAAAACTTACCCCTTTTTTGTTCAAAAAAGGGGGCATGCCTAGCCTTTAGGGGCTTGTAGAGTGCTCCTGGGGCTGGGGGGGGAATGAGCAAAAACCGACCCGCTTTTTGCTCATTTTTTTGCCCTCCCCAGCCCCCAGGAACACTCTGGAAGCCTCCTAAAGGCTATGCATGGCCATTTTTGCAAAGGGGGTGGGGTTTCAGGAGGCCAAAAATGCTGTATTCAGTGTATAAGACGCACCCATATTTTCACCCTCTTTTTTGAGGAAAAAAGGTGCGTCTTATACTCCAAAAAATACAGTAATCAATGTTTTATTATTTTTTGGTCATGTGGATCAGAGATTCCATCATTAAAGACAGTGGGGCGATCCTGCCAGTTTGACAACTGGTTCGGTGATCATGTGCTTCGCTCAGTCTGACTCACGCTCCATGCACATGTGCAGTTTTAGCAAAAGCTATCTTTCATGTTACTTCTGGGGAGTAACACAGCTGAGGTGAGGCAGTCCGTTTCGGCCCACGAATCAGCTAAGAGGATTAGGCAAGTGAAGCGCAAGCGATGGGCGGGAGGGCAGGCCCACTTGATTGTCAGAGCTACCAGTTCTCCCGAACAGCTGAATCCCAATCCTGACTAAAGACAATATGGATTGTCTTTAAGCGGATAATATATTTTAAGTTCCAGAGATCGCAATGTCTCCCTCTTCTTTTATAGCTACACCTGGAACTCGTATTTTTAGGATAGTTCGCATAAAAATGCTGTATTCAGTGTATAAGACGCACCCAGATTTTCACCCTCTTTTTTGAGAGAAAAAGGTGTGTCTTATATGCCGAAAAATACGGTAAATCTGAACTCTAATTGCATCCTATCTAGTGCTCTAATTATAAATTTAATCACAGAGTAAAAACCTTCCAAATGAAATGGCTGGAGTATCCCATGTGTAGCTGAGGCCATCATAAAACTCCTTGTACCTAGCATCTAGAGGTCATTGATGATTTTTTGCAAATTAAGCTGGATGAACCTGATTAGTATCTAGAGAGAAAGCCACCAAAAGAAGGTCATGAAGAAATCAACGGCAAATAACTTTGATTATTGTTGGCAAGAAATCTACACGGTCATTTCTATAAACTCCCAAAGAATCAAATTCCAAAAGACTACTTCTGGTCTTTTTAACTACTATGTCAAGGAGTAGAAAAAGCAGAAAAAAGCAAAAGCAAAACAAAAAAATCCAGAGGTATCACCCTGCCAACAAAAGTGCGTATAGTCAAGGCTATGGTTTTCCCAGTTGCAATGTGTGGCTGTGAAGGTTGGACCATAAGGAAGGCCGAGTGCCAAAGAATTGAGACCTTTGAACTCTGGTGCTGGAGAAAACTCCTGCAATGAGTCCCTTGGACTGCAAGGTGATCATACCGGTCAGTCCTAGAGGAGATACACCCTGACTGCTCTTAGAAGGCCGGATCCTGAAGAGGAAACTCAAAGACTTTGTCCACCTAATGAGAAGGAAGGACTCCCTGGAGAAGAGCCTCATGCTGGGAAGGATGGAGGGCAAAAGAAGAAGAAGGGGACAACGGAGAATGAGGTGGCTGGATGGAGTCACCAAAGCAGTCGGTGTGAGCTTAAATGGATTCCAGAGGATGGTAGAGGACAAGAAAACCTGGAGGGACGTAGTCCAGGGGGGTTTCAATGGGTCGTACATGACTTCACAACTAACAACAACATCAAGGGGTAAGCACTTCTAAAGTCAACAGATTTCACTTTTCGTAGCCTATAAAACAAGCTTTCAAAAGCATTTCAGCTGCCTTTGTTTAGAAAAGGAATCCTACACAAATACATACCAAACCAAAAAAAACATTACCATTTGCCTAATAATACGAAGCAGGAACCCCATTCAAGGACAGGAAATTGGTATTCGGCCTCTGCTCCAATTATTATTTTTTTTAAAAAAAATAAAGCAAAATTAATTATCATTTAGATTAGCTTGTCTCAAAGAACAGCAACATTTCAATGCCTCGTCATTATTTCCTTTCGTCTGCCAGGAAAATGAATCGAGCTCCTTTACTGCGGAATTGTATAATCACACCGACTAAAAAGCAAGAGAAAGAAACCATTGGCTTTGTAGCGCTGCACCAGGAGAGCGACTTGGAAATGCATCAACTGATTAGCATAGCAGTATGAATAAAGATTGTTCCTTTTCAAAAAAATAATAATAATATAGCATCTTCTAGAGAGCGCCATTGGCAAACACGGCAGGCTTCGTTCACCGACTCTCTGCCAGGACAGAAACTGTTATAACTAAGGCAGGGATGGCAAACCTTTTCGGCATTGAGTGCCAAAAAGGGAGGGTGCATGTGCAAAAGAGGGAACATGCATGCACATAGCCCCCCCCAATGCAATGTGAGTGCGCCCACACACGCGCCCTCCCCCACACATGCACGGCAGAGATCTAAAGACCACTGGCTGGTGAGAGGCACATGCACATGCGCAGTGGAGCCTGGCTGGGGCAACGGCTGGCATGCCCGCAGAGCGGGCTCTGCATGGCACCTGTGGCACAAGTGCCACAGGTTTGCCATCATGGGTATAAGACAATGTCAGCTCTTTTGTTCCCTAAGATCAGTTTTCAAAAAGTACTCTTGGGACAGCTGCTAAGCCTGTCACATATCACACACCATGTCCCGAAAATGTTTTTACCCTGCAGGTATTCTATGACAGTTGACTGACAGCTCTCATCAGATGAATCAAGGATGGCAGTACCTTAAAAGTCAGGAAATATGAGCAGTCTATAGTACTCATGTAGTACTCATTACCAGCAACACTGATTTGCTAGGGATTTACTCCATGAAAATCGACTGTTAGGGAAAACATTGCCTCTGCCTTTATCTCTGACTACCAGGAGATGCTGGATGTTGGGGCAGGGGGACCACAGATATTAAAAGGCACAATTATGCATTTGCGTCTTGCTAAATGTCATAAGTTCCACCTCAATCGCTCTTCTCCATTGCTCTTTTCCATAAATTAATCTCTCTCTCTCTTCTGCTCGCAGAAATTTCCTCCCTGAATGCACTTTTAATACTACAGCCCAAAGAGCTTTAAATCAACAAGG